>NW_019228282.1:0-4027 GCF_002742605.1 Olea europaea var. sylvestris
TGGTGAGTTCAGTCCAAAACGGATGCTACATTTCCAAAAAGTACTTATGGGCCCAAAATGGACAACGTGTGCAAAAGTTACGCTCAATTCTTCTTATGCCGACTCTCCAAACGTTCCAAATATGCAAGTGCTCATTCTTTCAAAAAATGGCCGCAATCCCTCATACGTCACGACGAAGTGGTGAGTTCAAATTCAAAACGGTCGCTACATTTTCACAAGTACTTATGGGCCCCAGACGGAGACCGTGTGCAAAAGTTACGCTTAATTCTTCGAACGCCGACAATCCAAGCATTCCAAATACGCAAGTGCTCATTCTTTCGAAAAACGGCCAAAATCCATCATACGTCACGACGAAGTGGTGAGTTCAATTCAAACCGGTCGCTACATTTCCAAAAAGTACTTATGGGCCCAAAATGGACAACGTGTGCAAAAGTTACGCTCAATTTTTCTTACGCCGACTCTCCAAGCGTTCCAAATATACAAGTGCTCATTCTTTCGAAAAATGGCCGAAATCCCTCATACGTCATGACGAAATTGTGAGTTCAATCCAAAACGGTCGCTACATTTTCAAAAAGTACTTGTGGGCCCAAAACGGACAACGTGTACAAAAGTTACTCTCAATTCTTCTTGCGCAGACTCTCCAAGCGTTCCAAATACGCAAGTGCTCATTCCTTTGAAAAATGGCCAAAATCCCTCATACGTCACGACGAAATTGTGAGTTCAATCCAAAACGGTCGCTACATTTCCAAAAAGTACTTATGGGCCCAAAACGGACAACGTGTACAAAAGCTACGCTCAATTCTTCTTACGCTGACTACCCAAGCGTTCCAAATATGCAAGTGCTCATTCTTTCCAAAAATGGCCGAAATCCCTCATACGCCACGACGAAATTGTGAGTTCAATCCAAAACGGTCGCTACATTTCCAAAAAGTACTTATGGGCCCAAAACGGACGTGTACAAAAGTTACGCTCAATTCTTCTTACGCCGACTCTCCAAGTGTTCCAAATATACAAGTGCTCATTCTTTCGAAAAATGGTCGAAATTCCTCATACGTCACGACGAAGTTGTGAGTTCAATCAAAAACAGTCACTATATTTCCAAAAAGTAATTTTGGGCCCAAAACGGACACCGTGTGCAAAAGTTACGCTCAATTCTTCGAACGCCGACAATCCAAGCATTCCAAATACGCAAGTGCTCATTCTTTCGAAAAATGGCCGAAATCCCTCATAGGTCACGACGAAGTTGTGAGTTCAATCCGAAAGGGTCGCTACATTTCCAAACGTACTTATAGGCCCAAAACGGACACCGTGTGCAAAAGTTACGCTCAATTCTTCGAACGCCGACAATCCAAGCATTCCAAATACGCAAGTGCTCATTCTTTCGAAAAATGGCCGAAATCCCTCATAGGTCACGACGAAGTTGTGAGTTCAATCCGAAAGGGTCGCTACATTTCCAAACGTACTTATAGGCCCAAAACGGACACCGTGTGCAAAAGTTACGCTCAATTCTTCGAACGCCGACAATCCAAGCATTCCAAATACGCAAGTGCTCATTCTTTCGAAAAATGGCCGAAATCCCTCATACGTCACGACGAAGTGGTGAGTTCAGTCCAAAACGGATGCTACATTTCCAAAAAGTACTTATGGGCCCAAAATGGACAACGTGTGCAAAAGTTACGCACAATTCTTCTTACGCCGACTCTCCAAGCGTTCCAAATATGCAAGTGCTCATTCTTTCAAAAAATGGCCGCAATCCCTCATACGTCACGACGAAGTGGTGAGTTCAAATTCAAAACGTTCGCTACATTTTCACAAGTACTTATGGGCCCAAGACGGAGACCGTGTGCAAAAGTTACGCTCAATTCTTCGAACGCCGACAATCCAAGCATTCCAAATACGCAAGTGCTCATTCTTTCGAAAAATAGCCAAAATCCATCATACGTCACGACGAAGTGGTGAGTTCAATCCAAACCGGTCGCTACATTTCCAAAAAGTACTTATGGGCCCAAAATGGAGAACGTGTGCAAAAGTTACGCTCAATTTTTCTTACGCCGACTCTCCAAGCGTTCCAAATATACAAGTGCTCATTCTTTCGAAAAATCGCCGAAATCACTCATACGTCATGACGAAATTGTGAGTTCAATCTTAAACGGTCGCTACATTTTTAAAAAGTACTTATGGGCCCAAAACAGACAACGTGTACAAAAGTTACGCTCAATTCTTCTTGCGCCGACTCTCCAAGCGTTCCAAATACGCAAGTGCTCATTCTTTTGAAAAATGGCCAAAATTCCTCATACGTCACGACGAAATTGTGAGTTCAATCCAAAACGATCGCTACATTTCCAAAAAGTACTTATGGGCCCAAAACGGACAACGTGTACAAAAGATACGCTCAATTCTTCTTACGCTGACTCCCTAAGCGTTCCAAATATGCAAGTGCTCATTCTTTCCAAAAATGGCCGAAATCCCTCATACGTCACGACGAAATTGTGAGTTCAATCCAAAACGGTCGCCACATTTCCAAAAAGTACTTATGGGCCCAAAACTGACGTGTACAAAAGTTACGCTCAATTCTTCTTACGCCGACTCTCCAAGCGTTCCAAATACGCAAGTGCTCATTCTTTCGAAAAACGGCCAAAATCCATCATACGTCACGACGAAGTGGTGAGTTCAATCCAAACCGGTCGCTACATTTCCAAAAAGTACTTATGGGCCCAAAATGGACAACGTGTGTTCTTACGCCGACTCTCCAAGCGTTCCAAATATACAAGTGCTCATTCTTTCGAAAAATGGCCGAAATCCCTCATACGTCATGACGAAATTGTGAGTTCCATACAAAACGGTCGCTACATTTTCAAAAAGTACTTATGGGCCCAAAACGGACAACGTGTACAAAAGTTACGCTCAATTCTTCTTGCGCCGACTCTCCAAGCGTTCCAAATACACAAGTGCTCATTCTTTTGAAAAATGGCCAAAATCCCTCATACGTCACGACGAAATTGTGAGTTCAATCCAAAACGGTCGCTACATTTCCAAAAAGTACTTATGAGCCCAAAACGGACAACGTGTACAAAAGATACGCTCAATTCTTCTTACGCTGACTCCCCAAGCGTTCCAAATATGCAAGTGCTCATTCTTTCCAAAAATGGCCGAAATCCCTCATACGTCACGACGAAATTGTGAGTTCAATCCAAAACGGTCGCTACATTTCCAAAAAGTACTTATGGGCCCAAAACGGACGTGTACAAAAGTTACGCTCAATTCTTCTTACGCCGACTCTCCAAGCGTTCCAAATACGCAAGTGCTCATTCTTTTGAAAAATGGCCAAAATCCCTCATACGTCACGACGAAATTGTGAGTTCAATCCAAAACGGTCGCTACATTTCCAAAAAGTACTTATGAGCCCAAAACGGACAACGTGTACAAAAGATACGCTCAATTCTTCTTACGCTGACTCCCCAAGCGTTCCAAATATGCAAGTGCTCATTCTTTCCAAAAATGGCCGAAATCCCTCATACGTCACGACGAAATTGTGAGTTCAATCCAAAACGGTCGCCACATTTCCAAAAAGTACTTATGGGCCCAAAACTGACGTGTACAAAAGTTACGCTCAATTCTTCTTACGCCGACTCTCCAAGCGTTCCAAATACGCAAGTGCTCATTCTTTCGAAAAATGGCCAAAATCCCTCATACATCACGACGAAGTGGTGAGTTCAATCCAAAACGGTCGCTACATTTCCAAAAAGTACTTATGGGCCCAAAACGGACAACGTGCGCAAAATTTACGCTCAATTCTTCTTACGCCGACTCTCCAAGCATTCCAAATATGCAAGTGCTCGTTCTTTCGAAAAATGTCCGAAATCCATCATACGTCACGACGAAGTTGTGAGTTCAATCCAAAACGGTCGCTACATTTTCAAAAAGTACTTATGGGCCCAAAACGGACGTGTACAAAAGTTACGCTCAATTCTTCTTACGCCGACTCTCCAAGCGTTCCAAATATGCAAGTGCTCGTTCTTTCAAAAAA
>NW_019228283.1:0-4027 GCF_002742605.1 Olea europaea var. sylvestris
ATTCCAATCGAATTTGACTAGCAATTTGCTGAAAACGATCAAACCCGAAGTTATCATGAAATCGAAAACCACTTTTCCTTCGCACGATTCCAATCGAATTAGACTTGTAATTTTTTTGAAAACGATCAAACCAGAAGTTATTATGAAATCAAAAACCACTTTTCATTGGCTCGATTCCAATCGAATTAGACTAGCAATTTTTTGAAAACGATCAAACCCGAAGTAATCATGAAATCAAAAACAACTTTTCATTGGCTCGATTCCAATCGAATTAGACTAGCAATTTTTTGAAAACGATCAAACCCGAAGTTATCTTGAAATTGAAAGCCACTTTTCAATGGCTTGACTCCAATCAAATTAGACTAGCAGTTCGTCGAAAATGATCAAACCCGAAGTTATCATGAAATCAAAAACCACGTTTCATTGGCTCGATCCCAATCGAATTAGACTAGCAATTAGCCGATAACGAACACACCCGAAGTTATCATGAAATCGAAAACCACTTTTAATTGGCTCGATTCCAATCAAATTAGACTAGCAATTTTTTGAAAATGATCAAACCCGAAGTTATCGTTAAATCGAAAGCCACTTTTCAATGGCTCGAATCCAATCGAATTAGACTAGCAATTTGCCGAAAACGATCAAACCCAAAGTCATCATGAAATCGAAAACCACTTTTTATTGGCTCGATTCCAATCGAATTACACTAGCAATTTTTCGAAAATGATCAAACCCGAAGTCATCATGGAATCGAAAGCCACATTTCATTAGCCCTATTCTAATCGAATTAGACTAGAAATTTCCAAAAACGACCAAATCCGAAATTATCTTTAAATCAAAAACCACTTTTCATTGGCTCGATTACAATTGAATTAGACTAGCATTTCGTAAAAACGAACAAACCCAAAGTTATCATGAAATCAAAGACCACTTTTTATTGTCTCGATTCCAATCGAATTAGACTAGCAATTCGCAAAAAACGAACAAACCCGAAGTTATCATGAAATTAAAAACCACTTTTCATCGTCTCTATTCCAATCGAATTAGACTAGCAATTCACCGAAAATGATCAAACCCGAAGTTATCATGAAATCAAAGACCACTTTTCATTGGATCGATTCCAATCGAATTTGACTAGCAATTTGCCGAAAACGATCAAACCCGAAGTAATCATGAAATAGAAAACCACTTTTCCTTCACTCGATTCCAATCGAATTAGACTAGCAATTTTTTTGAAAACGATCAAACTCGACGTTATCTTTAAATCGAAAGCTACTTTCAATAGCTCGAATCCAGTCGAATTAGACTAGCAATTTACCGAAAATGATCAAACCCGAAGTAATCATGAAATCAAGAACCACTTTTCATTGGCTCGATTCCAATCGAATTAGACTAGCAATTTTTTGAAAACGATCAAACCCGAAGTTATCTTGAAATCGAAAGCCACTTTTCAATGGCTCGACTCCAATCAAATTAGACTAGCAATTCGTCGAAAATGATCAAACCCGAAGTTATCATGAAATCAAAAACCACGTTTCATTGGCTCGATCCCAATCGAATTAGACTAGCAATTAGCCGATAACGAACAAACCCGAAGTTATCATGAAATCAAAAATCACTTTTCATTGGCTTGATTCCAATCGAATTAGAATAGCAATTTGCCAAAGACGAACAAACCAGATGTTATCATGAAATCGAAAGCCACTTTTTATTTGCTCGATTCTAATAAAAAAAGACTAGCAATTCGCCAAAAATGAACAAACCCGAAGTTATCATGAAATCAGAACCACTTTTCATTAGCTTGATTACAATCGAATTAGACTAGCAATTTGTCGAAAACGATCAAACCAGAAGTTATCATGAAATCAAAAACCACTTTTCATTGGCTCAATTCCAATCGAATTAGACTCATAATTCGCCAAACACGAACAAACCCGAAGTTATCATGAAATCAAAAACCACTTTTCTTTGGCTCAATTCCAATCGAATTAGACTAGCGATTCGTCAAAAACGAACAAACTCGAAGTCATCTTGAAATTAAAAACTACTTCTCTTTGGCTCGATTCCGATCGAATTAGATTGAGATTTTGCAAAAAATGAACAAATCCGATGTTATCATGCAATCAAAAACCACTTTTGATTGGCTCGATTCCAATTGAATTAGACTCACAATTCGTCAAAAACGAACAAACCCGAAGTTATCATGAAATCAAAAACCACTTTTCATTGGCTCGATTCCAATCGAATTGGACTAGCAATTCGCCAAAAACGAACAAACCCAAAGTTATCATGAAATCAAAAACTACTTCTCATTGTCTCGATTCCAATCGAATTAGACTAGGAATTTTTCGAAAATGATCAAACCCCAACTTATCATAAAATCGAAAGCAACTTTTCATTGGCACGATTCCAATCGAATTGGACTAGCAATTAGCCGAAAATGAACAAACCCGAAGTTATCATGAAATCAAAAACCACTTTTCATTCGCTCGATTCCAATCGAATTAGACTAGCAATTCGCCAAAAATGAACAAACGCGAAGTCATCAAGAAATCAAAAACTACTTTTCATTGGCTCGATTCCAATCGAATTAGACTGGCATTTCGCAGAAAACGAACAAACCCGAAGGTATCACGAAATCAAAAACCACTTTTCATTGGCTCGATGACAATCGAACTAGACTAGCAATTCGTCAAAAACGAATAAACCCGAAGTTATCAAGAAATGAAAAACCACTTTTCATTGGCTCGATTCCAATCGAATTAGACTAGCATTTCTCCAAAAACGAACAAACCCGAAGGTATCACGAAATCAAAAACCACTTTTCATTGGCTCGATTCCAATCGAATTAGACTTGCAATTTGCCAAAGACGAACAAACCCGATGTTATCATGAAATCAAAAACCACTTTTTATTGGCTCGATTGCAATCGAATTATACTAGCAATTTGCCAAAGATGAACAAACCCGATGTTATCATGAAATCGAATATCACTTTTCATTGGCTCGATTCTAATCGAATAAAACTAGCAATTCACCAAAAATGAACAAATCCAAAGTTATCATGCAATCAAATCACTTTTCATTGGCACTATTCCAATCGAATTAGGCTAGCAATTCGTCGAAAATGACCAAAACCAAAGTTATCAAGAAATCAAAAACCACTTTTCATTGGCTCGATTCCAATTGAATTAGACTAGCAATTGGCCAAAAACGATCAAACCCGAAGTTATCATGAAATCAAAAATCACTTTTCATTGGCTCGATTCCAATTGAATTAGACTAGGAATTTTTCGAAAATGATCAAACCCCTACTTATCATAAAATCGAAAGCAACTTTTCATTGGCACGATTACAATCGAATTGGACTAGCAATTAGCCGAAAATGAACAAACCCGAAGTTATCATGAAATCAAAAACCACTTTTCATTTGCTCGATTCCAATCGAATTAGACTAGCAATTCGCCAAAAATGAACAAACGCGAAGTCATCAAGAAATCAAAAACTACTTTTCATTGGCTCGATTCCAATCGAATTAGACTGGCATTTCGCAGAAAACGAACAAACCCGAAGGTATCATCAAATCAAAAACCACTTTTCATTGGCTCGATGACAATCGAACTAGACTAGCAATTCGTCAAAAACGAATAAACCCGAAGTTATCAAGAAATGAAAAACCACTTTTCATTGGCTCGATTCCAATCGAATTAGACTTGCAATTTGCCAAAGACGAACAAACCCGATGTTATCATGAAATCAAAAACCACTTTTTATTGGCTCGATTGCAATCGAATTATACTAGCAATTTGCCAAAGACGAACAAACCCGATGTTATCATGAAATCGAAAATCACTTTTCATTGGCTCGATTCTAATCGAATAAAACTAGCAATTCACCAAAAATGAACAAACCCAAAGTTATCATGCAATCAAAATCACTTTTCATTGGCACTATTCCAATCGAATTAGGCTAGCAATTCGCCGAAAATGACCAAAACCAAAATTATCAAGAAATCAAAAACCACTTTT
>NW_019228284.1:0-4026 GCF_002742605.1 Olea europaea var. sylvestris
AATCTTTGTTCTTGTGCTCAAATCCTCTCCAAGAAGTGTTTTTCGGCCTCCAATTGCGTTTCCCTCATCTCTAGAATGTTTTTGATATTTATATCCCGTGGAAAATTAGGTTACCACAAGAGTTTCAATCATATAAGGAAAGAAAAAAATCGCGCCGGACAAATGGCCATGCGACCACATGGTTTTAATCCGTGCGGCCGCATGGTTTTAATCCGTGCGACCGCATGGTTATTCCATATTTCCAATTGAATTCCCTGCATCTCTTCGTGCGGCTGCACGAGAGTTCTACCATGCGACCGCATGGTAGACTTCAACTTCCAAAAACTTCAATTTAGTCCCTTTACTTGAATTTTTCACTTCTAGGCCTCTTTTCTTCACTCTTTCCATTCTATCATCCCAAGGCATCATCAATTGGCATTTGGTTCAGCCAATTTTTTGATTTGTTCATCGGGTCAACTTTTAAGTAATTGCACCTTGGTCCTTGAACTTTCACTTTGTGTCATTTTGGTCCTTTTCGAGTCTTTTAAAAACATGAAATTGAAAAAAAAAATTCCTAATCTAATGCAGAGAACATAATAAATTAAATAAAAAGGATACAGTGGGTTGACTCCCACCCAGCGCTAGGTTATAGTCGATAGCTCGACTTTTCTGTAGCTGCTTCATTCTAGCGTCTTGAGTTGAACGGTGGGCTTTTGGTTGGAGAAGTCACCGCCCTAGTAGTGTTTCAGTCTTTGCCCATTAATAGTGAAGGCACCCTTAGTCTCATGGCTCACTTGTATAGCCCCATATGGTAGGACCTTCATGACAGTATAAGGACCCGACCACCTTGATCTTAGTTTTCCTGGGAAAAGCTTGAGTCTCGAGTTATACAATAGCACTTTTTGTCCCACTTCGAACTCTCGCCTCTGAATATGCATGTCGTGCCACTTCTTGGTTCGTTCCTTGTAAAGTTTTGAATTTTCGTAAGCTTCCATTCTAAACTCATCTAACTCATTAAGTTGCAGTAGATGCTTTTCACCGGCGGCGCTCAAGTCCATATTCAACTGTTTCATAGCCCAATATGCTCGGTGCTCCATTTCTACTGGAAGATGGCACGCTTTCCCAAAGACTAGGCGTTATGGAGACATGCCTATCGGGGTCTTGAATGCTGTTTTGTAAGCCCATAATGCATCGTCCAGCTTTTTAGACCAATCTTTTCTAGATGAGTTTACGGTGACCTTGAGTATTATCTTCAGCTGCCGATTAGATACCTCAACTTGCCCGCTGGTTTGTGGATGATATGGAGTAACAACGCCGTGTTTAACGCCATATTTATTCAACAACTGTTCAAACTGGCGATTACAGAAGTGCTTGCCCCCGTCGCTGATTATAGCCCGTGGTGTACCATATCGGGTGAAAATATATTTCTTCAAGAGCCCAATTACTGCCTTTGAGTCATTTGTTAGCAGTGCAACTGCTTCCACCCATTTTGATATGCAATTCACTGCTACCAAGATATACTGATTTGAGAACGAAGGGAAAAAGGTCCCATGAAGTCAATTCTCCAAACATCAAATATCTCCACTTCCAAAATGTTATTCAGTGGCATTTCATTCCTCCTCGAGATATTCCCAGTGCGTTGACATCGGTCACACCTCTTAAAAAACTCAAATGTGTCTTTAAACAGTGTAGGCCAGTAGAACCCTGATTGTAGAATCTTTGCAGCTGTTTTTGAAGCCCCAAAGTACCCTGCGTATGTAGATGAATGGCAGTGCTTGAGAATCTCATGCACCTCTTCCTCAGGTATGCGTCTCCTTACTATCTGATCAGCCCTTTGCCTATAGAGAATTGGATCCTCCCAAAATAATACTTCAATTCGACGAAGAAATTTTTCCTTTGGTGACTCGAGTAGTCCGGTGGTGGGATGGAACTGGCTAAGTAATTAACGATATCTGCATACCAAGGTGCTTCATCTACTCTCAACATCTACTCATCTGGGAAGATCTCATTGATGTCCACTAATTCTTCTGTCTCCCCAGGCTCTAATCAGAATAGGTGATCCGCTACTACATTCTCACTGCCCTTCTTGTCTCGTATCTCGATATCGAATTCTTACAGCAATAGCACCCAAAAAATCAACCTCGGCTTTGCATCCTTCTTTGTGAGTAGATACTTCAATGTAGCATGATCTGTGTAGACGATAACTTTAGACCCGACAAGGTATGATCTGAATTTGTCGAATGCATATACCACGGCCAAAAGCTCTTTTTCAGTGGTGGCATGATTGATTTGCGCATCATTTAGAGTTCTACTTGCATAGTAGATCACATGAAAAATCTTCCTCCTTCGCTATCCTAATACTGCACCCACGGCATGATCACTGGCATCACACATCAATTCAAAAGGGAGTTCCTGCCACAAGTACTGGTGTTGTCATAAGCTTTTCCTTTAAAGTGTTGAATGCTGTGAGGTATTCTTTATTAAAATCAAAGGTTACGTCTTTCATTAGCAGATTGCATAACATTTTAGTGACCTTCGAGAAATCTTTTATAAATCTCCTGTAGAATCCCGCATGTCCCATGAAACTACGTACTCCTTTAACTGATGTAGGCGGTGGTAATTTCTCAATAACTTGCATTTTTGCTTCGTCCATCTCAATTTCTTTTGCTGAGATTCGATGCCCGAGTACAATGCCTTATTGCACCATAAAGTGGCATTTTTCCCAATTTAAAACCAGGTTAGTCTCCTTGCATCTCTGTAAGACCAAATTTAGGTGTTCTAGACATTCATCGAATGAAGATCCAAACACTGAGAAGTCATCCATGAAAACTTCAATAAACCTTTCAATCATATCAGAGAATATCGCCATCCTACATCTCTGAAATGTGGCTGGAGCATTGCAAAGAACAAAAGGCATCCTACGATAGGCAAAAGTACCATAGGGACAAGTGAAAGTGGTCTTCTCTTGATCTTCTGGTGTGACAGGTATCTGATTACAACTCGAGTATCCATCAAGGAAATAGTAGTGTGAATGTCCAGCCAATCTCTCTAACATCTGATCAATGAATGGGAGGGGGAAATGATCCTTTCGTGTGGCTGCATTGAGTTTGTGATAGTCGATGCAAACTCTCCATCCCGTGACTGTTCTGGTGGGAATTAATTCATTCTTCTCATTTTTCACTACTGTGGGTACCACTTGAACTGGGCTAATCCATGCACTATCTGAAATTGGGTAGATAATTTCTGATCCAATAATTTCAATATCTCTGCCCTGAACACTTCCTTCATGTTTGGATTTAATCTTCTCTGACCTTCTATACTTGGCTTGCAGTTTTCCTCCATTAGAATTTTATGCATGCACAGAAAAGGGTTGATTCCTTTAATGTCTGCTATTGTCCACCCAATTGCCGTCTTGTTTTCTCTGAGTACCCTGAGCAATTTTTCTTCCTCCACCTCATTGACTGTATTTGAAATGATTACTGGAAGTGTATCTGACTCCCTCAAATATGCATATCTGAGATGTGGCGATAGTTGCTTGAGTTCTAAAACTGGTGGCTGCTGAATGGAAGGCAGTGGCTTTGTATTTCCTGTCCCCGTTCCTTGAAATGCCTCTTTCGGGTGTACGGCGGGTTGGTCTCCAAAAATTTTGCACATGTTTCAACTTCAAAAGACTCTGACTGGACTGATTGGGATTGTGCAATACATGCCTCATAGGCATCAGATGGGCCGTGAAGTAAGAACGTTTCTTGTACTGCCTTGTCAATGATGTCAACTTGGTAACAGTTATCTAATTCTGCTGGCAGTTTTATGGCCATGAAAACATTGAACGATATTTGTTCCCTCTCAATCTTAAGATCAACTGCCCCCTTTGAACATTAATTAACGCTCTCCCTGTTGCCAGAAATAGTCTGCCAAGTATCAATGGGACGTCATTGTCTTCTTCCATGTCCAAGAAAAGAAAATTCGCTGGAAATATGAACTTCTCAACCTTGATAAGCACATCTTCAATTATTCCTCTGGGATGTGTCAGTGACCTGTCAGCCAGCT
>NW_019228285.1:0-4026 GCF_002742605.1 Olea europaea var. sylvestris
ATTGAAGACATGAACGGCAAAGCACAACCCCGACCATGGAACATTGAACACCTCAGAATCTACTATCAATAAATGTACTATCTTGCTGGACGACCTTTCCCAGCCTTTGTAACATTTCCATGGTTCAATAAAATTCAGTGATTAAATTAACGTGTTGAACTACTCCGTCACCTCGGAAGAGAGGCTCGTGTCCCACCTCTGGGCCACCTCGCTTAAACTCCGAGGCTCTAGCACATGCCTCCCTTTGGCCAAAATAAACAAAACGCCAAGGGGAGAAGCCTCAACATGGTTGCGCCACCCACCGTGGCTGGGATGCTTCGTCATCTCGGAGGAGAGGCTCGCGCCCACCTCTGGGCCACCTCGATTGAACTCCGAGGCTATAGCACATGCCTCCCTTTAGCTAGACAAAATGCCAAGGGAAGAAGCCACCTCACGTGCAATAAGTTCGAGGTTCATTTGCTTAAGTCCGAGGCTCAAACAGTTGTGTAAAGTTCATTTGCTTAAGTTCGAGGCTCAAACAGTTAGGTAAAGTTCATTTGCTTATGTCCGAAGCTTAAAAGATTATAATGCTTGTAAAGTTCATTCGCTTATGTCCGAGGTTTATTCGCTTAAGTCCGAGGTTCAATCCAGTTGCTTAAAGTAATTGAAGTTAAAGTACCAAGTTAGAGTGTAGTTGGTGTTGCCAACCTTTATGTTCATTTGCTTAAACGACGCGCGTACACTTGATAAAGAAACAACGATGAATGAAATAGGCATTATATTAATCTTCAAAGAGATTACAAAAGTGGGCCTCAGGCCATTATACTCGAAAAATACTGAAAAGAGAACTAATCTAAGCTTCGGTAGATGGGGGAGGTGCCTCTGTATACTTGGGGCTTCAACAGCCTGAGCATCAGTATTTGGTTCTCCTGCCTCAGCTGCTTCATTACCCTACACATCCTCAGCAGGGGTCTGAGGTACGTCATCCACGAATTCAGACCTAAGTTGAGTCAGATCCAAATTGGGATACAGTTCCTCTGCCCGCTCCATCACCTCAGCGTAGGCAAAGTTTCTCCAGTATGCACTAAAGCTCTTATATTCGTCTGTGTTGCGGAAGTTGGCAACATACTCCTACACCACCTCTTCCCTCGCCTGTTGGGCCTCCTCTCTGGCATGGGATGCATCATCCACATACCACTTGACTTGGGTTTCCAAGAAACGGTAAGCTTCTTGGGCACCCGTCAAAGAGAGATTGGCCTTTTCCAAGGCCTCGGCGGTCACCTTTTGATGCTCATTGGAGACCTCCACCTTCTTTTTAAGGGAGGCCACCTCACACTGTGACTCGTGGACCTCCTTCTTCAAGGCCTCAATTTGGGCCAAGGCAGACTCCAGCTTGGCCATTTCTTCAAGTTTTTAGGGCCTGGCTTCTTCCACCTCGGCCCTAGCCGCTTTCAACTCCTCTGCAAGGGAGGCCGTCTTCTCCTCTGAAGACCTGGTCCTTGTCTGAAAATCACTTAGGGCCTCCCTACATTCAAGAGCGAGGCCAAAATTTCTGACGCTTTGGCTCACCAACGCCCGCGTCAGGTCGATAGCATCGCAGGAGGAGGCATGCAGCTGCCACCTGTCCATCCAGAACAGGTAAAAGTTCTCCGTGGCGCTTCGGACCTCTTGGGGAAGAGCCTCCATTAAGGCTGGGGCCAAGGTCTCCTCCCTTCCAGCTAGGAAGCTTGGAGACTTTCCCATTTCCCGAATAGGCTTTTGTTTAGCTACCTCCTCCTTGGCAGTCTCAGCAGCCCTTCTCGCAGCCTCCTCCCTTGCCTCCTCAGCCTCAGCTTCTCTGACCGTTTCTAACTTGATGGCTTTGGAGGCAGATGTGAGCAGTTTTAGCTCGCCTGTTGATTTGGCCTCGTGAGACACTAACGTTCCAAATTTCCCGGACGAGCTGGTAACGTGCATCGGCTTCCTCCTCTTCGCCTCCTCTGGGAGCTTCTCTTTTCCCCAAGGCTCTTTTGGCCTCTCCTGCCTTTGGGAAGCTCCCTCTTCGGGAGCCTTTGGAGTGCTGCCCTTGGAAAGGTGTTCCACCTTGCCTTGAACCTCCTTGGTCCCACTAGACCCCAGCTTCAAGGCCCTAGCCTTGGCGGTGTTGGTGGCCTTCAGAATTGTGGCCAAATCTGGAGCTGGGTACTCCTTCCTCTTGAATTTATCTATTTAAGAGTGTCAGGTCAGCACATATTGGTCCAATCAAAAACATAAGAAAATTTACAACTATGGGAGCCTCGTACCTCTGGAAGCCATTAGTCCAAAATCCAGAAAGTAGCGACTCCGGTCGATCAGATGGTCGAAGTGGCGGAGCTTCAGAGGCCTCTTGTAGATGTCCTCTATCACCTCGAACTCTTCCCTGCTGAGCTCGAACCTCGTACTACAATCTGCAATGGAACCCCCAACAGTTAGAAATTTTCAAAGTGTTCGATTCAGAATTACAAAAAATGGCTGGGAGACTCACGAGTTTCGTAGTACTGGGTTAGCACTGTGCAAGAAAGGGCCTTGTCCTCCTCTACTGCCTGCCATTTTCCCCGCACCCAGAACCAGGACTCCTTCCACCCCTTAATGGAGGAAGGCAGCCCCACCACAAAGGGTGCGTGAGCACCCCAAAATGTAAGATAATACCACCCCCTGGACTCCTTCCCAATGATCCGAGGCTAAAAAAGAGTTATGAATACATGGAGAGGCATGTCCTCCCCAAGTGACACCTCCTTCCACTGGAAGTATGAGCCGACCAACTGGCTCCACCCATTTGGCAAAACCTGGGTTGGTGACAAAATAAAATTCCTCAACACCGCCCTAAAGAAGGGGTGTAGAGGAAGACGCATACCTGCCTTAAACAGGTATTCACTGACTGCCACGCATCTGGACCTCGGATAGCAGCCCGTTCATTTGGCTCGGGGACTAGCATCTCTATGATGTGGGAGACACTGTATCTCTCCCTGATCTCCCCTAACCTCTTCAACATCATACTTGAGGGCACCCTAGACGCCTCCTACTCTTCAGTATAATCTATTGGGTCTTCAGTCATGGCATAATAATCAGCCTCGGCATCCCCCCTCTGACTGACCTCGTACTCTAACGACGCAACCGTCACCAACTCCCTACCCGAGGTGGACTCCATCTCACAGAATAAACACAACAAAAATAAGGTTTTTCTATGAATGATACCTAAGAGAAGAACACTACGAACGGAGATAAGACAAAAAATCAAAAAAGGCAGCCTTGACGCCAAAAAATTCAGGAATTTGAGAGAGAATCGAATTACAAATTTTCAAAAGTCCTAAAGAATGGGATTTTCTTACCCTTTATAGGGGTCTTGGACGAACCCCAACCGTTAGATCAAAACTCAGTCAATCTGAACCCTCCATTGTAGATCAAATTCGAGGCGTTGAATTCAAACGGTTTTTCTAACCTACGCTTCAGATTCAAACGTGCCTCCCACGCATCCCATCCAACGCGTCTGCTTCTAGAACCTCCAGCTGTCCTCATAATTGTATTTTTAATTTGACGGCAACAGGCTCCTTGGAAGTTGTACGGGCCAGCCACTTTTCCTCAAAAACAAGCACGAAATATCAAATCATTAACACAGCTATCGATGCACAATCATTACCATTTAGCCTCAGCTGATGAAGCTGACAAGCCTCGCAGGTTCAATTTCTCAACCACCTTGACTTCAACTTCAACTTCAACATTCAACCAACAAGCCTGGCAGGTTCGGTTTCTCAACCACCTCAGCCTCACCTTCAACACAGTCTCGGTTTCTTCACCATTCACCTACAGCAGCACATCTCTAACTCCAACCATGATATAAATATCTATACTTGGACTTGGGGGACTATTATTCGGGGTTAAAAAAAATTCCTTCAATTTTTACTTCATTAAAGTCCACGCATTATATAAATGACCATACTTGGACTTGGGGGACTATTGTTGCGTGTTGTCATACTTGGCCATCCCACCTGGGCCAATGGCCCACTCAGGCCGAACCATGTGGCACTCCAG
>NW_019228286.1:0-4026 GCF_002742605.1 Olea europaea var. sylvestris
ATGGGAAACAAAAATCGCGCCGGTGGCGATTTCGTCATTTTTCGCGACGGTGTCGAAATGGGCTCAAATTTGACCGATTGATCAGAAAAAAATCGCGCCGGGGGCATTTCGTCATTTTTCGCGACGGTGTCGGAATCAGCTAAAATTTGACTGATTGATGGGAAACAAAAATCGCGCCGGGGGCAATTTCGTCATTTTTCGCGACGGTGTCGGAATCGGCTAAAATTTGATTGATTAATGCGAAACAAAAATCGCGCATGCGGTGATTTCGTCATTTTTCGCGACGGTGTCGAAATGGGCTCAAATTTGACCGATTGATCGGAAACAAAAATCGCTGCGGGGGCAATTTCGTCATTTTTTGCGACAATGTCGAAATCGGCTAAAATTTGACTGATTGATGGGAAACAAAAATCGCGCAGGTGCAATTTCGTCATTTTTCGAGACGGTGTCGGAATCGGCTAAAACTTGACCGATTGATGGGAAACAAAAATCGTGCCGGGGAAATTTCGTCATTTTTCGCGACGGTGTCGGAATCGGCTAAAAGTTGACTTATTGATGGGAAACAAAAATCGCGCCGGGAGCAATTTCGTCATTTTTCGCGACGGTGTCGGAATCAACTAAAATTTGACTGAATGATGGGAAACAAAAATCGCGCCGGTGGCGATTTCCTCATTTTTCACGACAGCGTCGAAATGGGCTCAAATTTGACCGATTGATCGGAAAAAAAATCGCGCCGGGGTCGATTTCGTCATTTTTCGCGACGGTTTTCAAATCGTCCAAAATTTGACTGATTGATGGGAAACAAAAATCGCGCCGGGGGCGATTTCGTAATTTTTCGCGACAGTGTCGAAATGTGCTCAAATTTGACCGATTCATCGAAAAAAAACGCCCCGGGGTCGATTTCTTCATTTTTCGCGACGATATTGGAATCGTCTAAAATTTGACTGATTGATGGGAAACAAAAATCGCGCCGGGGGCAATTTCGTCGTTTTTCGCGACGGTGTCAGAATAAGCTAAAATTTGACTGATTGATGGGAAACAAAAATCGCGCCGTGGGCGATTTCGTAATTTTTCGCGACAGTGTCGAAATGGGCTCAAATTTGACCGATTGATCGGAAAAAAAATAGCGCCGGGGGCAATTTCGTCATTTTTCGCGACGGTGTTGGAATCGTCTAAAATTTGACTGATTGATGGGAAACAAAAATCTCGCCGGGGGCAATTTCGTTATTTTTCACGACGGTGTCGTAATCGGCTAAAATTTGACTGATTGATGGGAAACAAAAATCGCACGGTGTCGAAATGGGATCAAATTTGACCGATTCATCTGGAAAAAATCGCGCCAGGGCCGATTTCGTCATTTTTCGCGACGATTTTGGAATCGTCTAAAATTTGACTGATTGATGGGAAACAAAAATCGCGCCGGTGGCGATTTCGTCATTTTTCGCGACGGTGTCGAAATGAGCTCAAATTTGACAGATTGATCGGAAACAAAATTCGATTTCGTCATTTTTCCCGACGGTGTCGAAATGGGCACAAATTTGACCAATTGATCGAAAACAAAAATCGCGCCGGGGGCGATTTCGTAATTTTTCGTGACAGTGTCGAAATGGGCTCAAATTTGACCGATTGATCGGAAACAATAATCGCGCCGTGGGCAATTTAGTCATTTTTCGCGACAATGTCGAAATCGGCTAAAATTTGACTGATTGATGGGAAACAAAAATCGTGCCAGGGGAAATTTCGTCATTTTTCGTGACGGTGTCGGAATCAGCTAAAATTTGACTGATTGATGGGAAACAAAAATCGTGCCAGGGGAAATTTCGTCATTTTTCGTGACGGTGTCGGAATCAGCTAAAATTTGACTGATTGATGGGAAACAAAAATCGTGCCAGGGGAAATTTCGTCATTTTTCGCGACGGTGTCGAAATGGGCTCAAATTTGACCGATTGATCGGAAACAAAAATCGCTCCGGGGGCAATTTAGTCATTTTTCGCGACAATGTCGAAATCGGCTAAAATTTGACTGATTGATGGAAACAAAAATCGCGCAGGTGCAATTTCTTCATTTTTCGAGACGATGTCGGAATCGGCTAAAACTTGACCGATTGATGGGAAACAAAAATCGCGCTGGGGGAAATTTCGTCATTTTTCGCGACGGTGTCGGAATCGGCTAAAAGTTGACTTATTGTTGGGAAACAAAAATCGCGCCGGAAGCAATTTCGTCATTTTTCGCGACGGTGTCGGAATCAACTAAAATTTGACTGAATGATGGGAAACAAAAACCGCGCCGGTGGCGATTTCGTCATTTTTCGCGACGGTGTCGAAATTAGCTCAAATTTGACCGATTGATCGAAAAAAAAATCGCCTCGGGCATTTTTCGCGACGGTGTGGGAATCGTCTAAAATTTAAATGATTGACGGGAAAAAAAATCGCCCCGGGGGCGATTTCGTCATTTTTCACGACGGCGTCGAAATGGGCTCAAATTTGACCGATTGATCGGAAACAAAAATCGCGCCGGGGGCGATTTCGTCTTTTTTCACGACGGCGTCGAAATGGGCTCAAATTTGGCAGATTGATCGGAAACAAAAATCGCGCCGGGGGCGATTTCGTCTTTTTTCACGACGGCGTCGAAATGGGCTCAAATTTGACCGATTGATCGGAAAAAAAATTGCGCCGGGGTCGATTTCGTAATTTTTCGCGACAGTGTCGAAATGGGCTCAAATTTGCCAGATTGATCGGAAACAAAAATCGCGCCGGGGGCTATTTCGTAATTTTTCCCGGCTGTGTCGAAATGGGCACAAATTTGACCGATTGATCGGAAACAAAAATCGCGCTGGGGGCAATTTCGTCATTTTTCGCGACAATTTCGGAATCTGCTAAAATTTCACTGATTGATCGGAAATGAAAATCGCGCCGGGGGCGATTTCGTCATTTTTCGTGACGGTGTCGAAATGAGCTCAAATTTGACCGATTCATCAGAAAAAAATCGCGCCGGGGTCGATTTCGTCATTTTTAGCGACGGTTTTGGAATCGCCTAAAATTTGACTGATTGATGGGAAATAAAAATCGCGTCGGGGGCGATTTCGTAATTTTTCGCGACAGTGTCAAAATGGGCTCAAATTTGACCGATTGATCAGAAAAAAAATTGCGCCGTGGGCAATTTCGTCATTTTTCGCGACGGTGTTGGAATCGTCTAAAATTTGACTGATTGATGGGAAACAAAAATCGCGCCGGGGGCAATTTCGTCATTTTTCGCGACGGTGTTGGAATCGTCTAAAATTTGACTGATTGATGGGAAACAAAAATCGCGCCGGGGGCAATTTCATCATTTTTCACGACGGCGTCGTAATCGGCTAAAATTTGACTGATTGATGGGAAACAAAAATCGCACGGGGGCCGATTTCATCATTTTTCGCGACGGTGTCGAAATGGGCTCAAATTTGATCGATTCATCCGGAAAAAAATCGCCCCGGGGTCGATTTCGTCATTTTTCGCGACGGTTTTGGAATCGTCTAAAATTTAACTGATTGATGGGAAACAAAAATCGCGCCGGGAGCAGTCACGTCAATATTCGCAACGGTGTCGGAATCGACTAAAATTTGACTGATTGATGGGAAAAAAATCGCGCCGGGGGCAATTTCGTCATTTTTAACGACGGCGTCGAAATGGGCTCAAATTTGACCGGTTGATCGGAAAAAAAATCGCGCCGGGGTCGATTTCCTCATTTTTCGCGACGGTTTTGGAATCGTCTAAAATTTGACGGATTGATGGGAAACAAAAATCGCCCCAGGAGCAATTTCGTTATTTTTCACGACGGTGTCGTAATCGGCTAAAATTTGATTGATTGATGGGAAACAAAAATCGCGCGGGGGCCGATTTCCTCATTTTTCGCGACGGTGTCGAAATGGGCTCAAATTTGACCGATTCATCTGGAAAAAATCGCCCCGGGGCCGATTTCGTCATTTTTCGCGACGGTTTTGGAATCGTCTAAAATTTGACTGATTGATGGGAAACAAAAATCGCGCCG
>NW_019228287.1:0-1054 GCF_002742605.1 Olea europaea var. sylvestris
TGACAGTTATATTCAGTTTTCTCAATAGATGGCTAGATCAATTTTGTAATCATCTGTCGACATTTCTTACTTTGGTTCGTCTAAACATGTGTGTTTTGCATTAACATGTACGAATTATTATAATCTAAACTTTTTGGCTTTCTTGCTGTACCTTGTTCTTGCAAATAAATTTTGAATTCTCAGTTCACGGAAGTGCGCACTTGCACGCCCTTATTTTTCAAAGGAGCAATTTCAAGTTCATGAAACTGTATTGGAGAATTTTAATGATTGACAACGGGAAAATTTCAATAACTCATGCCTTGGGTTCCTGGCCGAGTTACCTGACATACAATTCCTGGCACAATTGATCCATCAACTTGTGTTTAGATTGAGTAGAAATGATAAGGCAAAGGAGTTGTACATATATGTACTTATGCATCTTCAAAAATTGTCATTTCTCATATGTTGTGTTTGTTGGATGTAAGGTGGATGTTGCTATCTTTGTGATATATGAACTTATCATTTTATCATTCCTCGTTTTCTCTGTAGTTTCTTCATATTGTAGACATTTGAGGCTTGCTCTTACTTTGATATTTATTACAATGCTAGTGCTTTTAGGCATGAAAATTATAAAGCAAGATAGACTGGCCCAAAAAAAGAAGAAGCAAATAATGCTTCTTCCATTATCTCTTTAGAGATCAATTAAGTGAAAACTCTTTTACAATATGTAGCTTGTGAGAATCCTTAAATGGCTTTTACGGCACGAAATTTATTTATTTTAAACGATTGGTTTTTCTGTCTTTGATATATTTGTTGGTTTGCTTGATTAGCGCAAGAGAAAATTAGATTGTTTCATTGAATTCTATCAAAATACCTTAGACAATTGCTCTTCTTGTTCTAACATATGTCACCTTTATTTTCACATCCGATTTACATATCATAAATAAAAGAAGTAATATTCATAAAACCATTTAAATCATGTTCTTTTATCTTGAATGTTTCCTAATAGTAAATGATATGTTTTTCGAGCAAGTGCTACATATGAGATAAAAAAAAAAAAAAAAAAAAAAAACAA
>NW_019228287.1:17719-21744 GCF_002742605.1 Olea europaea var. sylvestris
GAACTGGTTCTTCTTCATATGTAAGATTTTCTTTCAACTCTACTGGTTGTGATTCCAAAACATAGGAGGAATCTATAATATACTTGCAAAGCATGCAAACAAGGAATACATTGTGAATTCTAGATAATTTTGTTGTCAAAACCAATCAATAAGCAATTGGACCAATGCGTTCAACAATCTCATATGGGCCAATATACCTCAGACTCAATTTACCCTATTTACCAAATCTGATAATACCTTTCCGTGGCGATAATCTTAGGAAAACTCTATCCCCAACATCAAATTCTAAGTTTCTTCTGCGTCTATCTGCATAGTTCTTTTATCTGTTTTGGGCTGTCTTTAACTTTTCTTTTATTATCCTTACCAGGGCCTAACAACTTTCGTTCGCCTACTTTATTCCAACATACTGGAGTTTTGTACTTCCTACCATAAAGTGCTTCAAAGGAGTCGTTTCTATGCTTGAATGTTGACTGTTATTATAAGCAAACTCCATTAAAGAAGATGAGTATCCCAATTCTCTTTAAACTATAGTACACGAGCTCGTAACATGTCTTTCAAAGTATGAATACTTCTTTCTGATTGACTGTCTATCTGTGAATGAAAAACTGTACTAAAATGAAGTTCAGTACCCATAACTTTCTGTAAACTGAGCTAAAATTTAGAAGTGAAACAAAAATCTATATCCAAAACAATAGATACTTGTGCCCTATACAAACCAACTACCTCGTCAACATATATTTTTAACAATTTATCTAGTGAGTAAGTGATTTTAATAGGCAAAAATCTAGCAGTTTTTGTCAATCTTTCTACAATGATACATATGTCGTCATGTCCACTCCGAGTCTGCAGAAGTCCAAATAAGAAATCTATAGTAATATGCTCCCATTTTCACTCAGGAATAGGCAACATTTATAACAATCCTACTACTTTCTGACGATCTGGTTTCACTTGTTGGCAAATGAGATATCTAGATACAAATTTAGCTATTTCTCTCTTTATTCCACAGTAGTGTTCTTTGATATACGATACATTTCAATTCTACCTGCATGCATCATGTAAGCTAAACTATGTGGATTTTCTAGAATTTCTCTCTTCAATTTTGTATCATCTGGAACACATATCTGTTTCCCATAACTAAAGCGCCATCATCACGAATGGTATAATTTGTACGCTTACCTTTACTAACTTCTACTTTCAATTTGCTCAACACTGAATCTTGAGTTTGAGCTTCTCTACCTATGTTAATCAACGTAAGCCTCACTTGGAAGTTAACAAACAATGCTCCTATACTAGTAAATGACAATTGGACATGTGAAGCTCTAAACTCACCAAACAAAGAAGAACATACTGCATTAGTCTAGGTTATAAGACTCTATGTCTTCCTACTGATAGCATCAACAACTATATTAGCCTTTCCTACATGATAATCAATCTTGCAATCATAATCTTTTATCAACTCTAACCATCTTCTTTGCCGCAGGTTCAACTCTTTGATTAAAAATATACTTTGAGCTTTTATGATCTGTGTATATCTGACAATTCTCACCATATAAATAATATCTCCAAATCTTCAAAGCTAGGACAATTGCAGCTAGCTCTAAGTCATGTGTAAGATAACTCAGTTCATATTTCTTCAACTGACTGGAACCATACGCTATAACTTTCCCAATCTACATCAAAACACAACCAAGACTCTGACTTGAAGCATCACTATATATTGCCAAACTCTTCAACAGGAGATGAATGGGTAAAAACTGGAGCTAAAACTAAACAATTCTTCAATTCAAGGAAATTTTTTTCACAATCTTCATTCAAAACAAATTTAGCATTCTTTCTAATCAAACTGGTCAAAGGAAGAGCAATTTTAGAAAATCTCTCTACAAAACAGCGACAATAACTTGCTAAGCCAAGAAAACATCATATTTGTGTCACATTGGTAGGCCTTTCCCATTTTACAGCTGCCTCAGTTTTTTGCGGGTCAACATAAATTTCCTCTAATGATATAATGTGTCCCAAGAAGAGTCAAGGACCAATTTAGTGAAGACATGAAATATTGGAAGAAGAAGATATGAAAAAAGAGTTTAAGAAGCAAGAAAACGGAGTTATGGACCAAAATGCAAAGATTGAATTTTTACATGAACTATGCTATAGCATAGTTATTTCTTCAATGCAGTCCCATAGGTATTTTCAGCAACATTTGGGGCTGATTTCTATTGAACTATGCTATAGCATTAATTTGTACTATGCTATAGCGAAGTTCATTTCCGGCGAGAAAAATTTGGTTTCTTTATTTGATTAAAATTCTTATGGAACCCAATCTTGGGACATCTTTTAAAGCCTTAGGGCCATCCCTAAGGTAAGAGGATGCATTTCAACATATTTCTAAGAGTTTTAGGGCATAGAAGGAGGGAAAAAATGTGAAGATCGACCCGAAGACACAAAGACTCAATTCAAGAATTAATTGGGCGATGTCATTTCTTCATCATTTTTCGTTTTCTTATTTCTACTATGCTAGGCTAGATTTATATGTGTTAGGAGAATGATGAACCATGTAATATGACTTTTTGATCTTTAGTTTTACATTCTTGACATTAAACACACATTTTTTTGAATTTGAATGGTTTATATGAATTTATTTTCTCCACAATTATTGTGTACGTGATGTGTGAATTTGATGGCTTGTTTCATGCATTCAAAGGAAGAGAAATTGGCTCGACATGGTATAAATCGTCATATGGTCTGATAGAGAATAGAAATATACCACTATGCCATGTGTGAATCTTTTAGTGCTCATAAAGATTCATGCATTCTTGTATATTTGCCTCCGTCATAGAAATATATTTGGGTCGCATATGAAAATAGGTTTAACATTACTCGAGAGAGATTGTTGAATAAGATAGGAACATTAATTCATCAAAATTCAACCGTGTTGTCAATGTGTAAAACTAAGTTCAAAAGGGATTATTGCATGGGGATTCGCAATCTTAGTACGTTTATCATTCAATAGAACACTTCAACTTGCATTTAATTAGTTAAACCACTTAAAATTGTATACGCAATTTAGTTTAGTTATAATTTGCTTCATAACAAATACTTTCATTTTTATTATTTCGATTAAGGTTACGGTAATAAAAGTTGAACTAAGTCAATCCTTGTGGGAAGATACTTTGACTCACAATCCACTTTAATACTTGTTAACGAACTGTACACTTGCGGTGGTTTAGATCGAAAAATATTTTTACATAACATTGGATCATTTGCAAAATTGTGAGGCCTTGACTCATGGATTGGAGCAGCAGTCTACTGTTTGCTATCTAAGATCTCTTCTCTACAAGTTTTCTGTTCATGAATTTTAATATTTATCACACAAATCATAATTTGTTACATTTTTTGCTTTGAATCAGACTGTCTTTACCATCAAGAAGGATTCTAGTAAAAAGGATGTACCAGAAACCACTCCTCTTATCAGTGATAGTTGAAGCGAATGCATGGAGCTTTCTAGAATGGAAAGGGATGAGAGCTGAGGTAGCAAGGTATGAGTTGATCCGCTCCTTTCGTTATTGTTTCTAAAGGAAATTCCTTAAAATCGACATTTGCCTAATATCACTATAGGCTCAAGGATCTAGTCAATTGTAATTGATTGATTCTAGGACCACTATAACACTTGAAGAACTTAATGAATTTCACATAACAACAATACCATAGGCAAGAAAACCAATGTATCAAATTAAGAAGAGAAAGAGTGCCTTAAGAGATGAATCTGCCTATAGTCTATGCAAAATGAGGTTGCAATTATATGGCTACATGCCCATATCTTTTTTTTAGACACTATTTTTTGCTTGAAAATGAAGCGATTTACATTGGTGAACTTATAGATGCAACTGAAGATGCAGCACTGACATTTTTTGGAATGTTCTGGGTCTTTCTGTATTCACAAGTTCAAATGGGCTGAAAATTTTAGACACCATATTTATTCAATTCTTAAGTAGGTAGGGAACAATCAGCCAAGAGAAGAAAGATCTAGA
>NW_019228288.1:0-4025 GCF_002742605.1 Olea europaea var. sylvestris
GAATGAGCGCTTGTATATTTAGAACGCTTGGAGAGTCGACGGACGAAGAATTGAGCATAACTTTTGCACACGGTGTCCGTTTTAGGCCCATAAGAACTTTTTGAAAATGTGGCGACCGTTTTGGTTTGAACTCACCACTTCGTCGTGATGTATGAGGGATTTCGGCCATTTTTTGAAAGAATGAGCACTTGCATATTTGGAACGCTTGGATTGTCGGCGTACGAAGAATTGAGCGTAGCTTTTGCACACAGTGTCCGTTTTGGGCCCATAAAGTACTTTTTGAAAATGTAGCGACAGTTTTGGATTGAACTCACCAATTCGTCGTGATGTACAAAGGATTTTGGCCATTCTTCGAAAGAATGAGTGCTTGTATATTTAGAATGCTTGGAGAGTCGACGGACGAAGAATTGAGCGCAACTTTTGTACATGCTGTCCGCTTTGGGACCATAAGAGCTTATTGGAAATGTAGCGACCGTTTTGGATTGAACTCACACTTCGTCATGACGTATGAGGGATTTCGGCCATTTTTCGAAAGAATGAGCACTTGCATATTTGGAACGCTTGTATTGTCGGCGTACGAAGAATGGAGCGTAACTTTTGCACACGATGTCCGTTTTGGGTCCATAAGTTCTTTTTGGAAATGTAGCGACCGTTTTGGATTGAACTCACCACTTCGTCGTGACGTATGAGGGATTTGGGCCAATTTTCGAAAGAATGAGCACTTGTATATTTGGAACGCTTGGATTGTCGGTGTACGAGGAATTGAGCGTAACTTTTGCACACATTGTCCGTTTTGGGCGCATAAGAACTTTTTGGAAATGTAGTGACCGTTTTGGATTGAACTCACTACTTCGTCGTGACGTATGAGGGATTTCGGCCAATTTTCGAAAGAATGAGCACTTGCATATTTGGAACGCTTGGATTGTCAGTGTACGAGGAATTGAGCGTAACTTTTGCACACATTGTCCGTTTTGGGCCCATAAGAACTTTTTGAAAATGTAGCGACCGTTTTGGATTGAACTCACTACTTCATCGTGACGTATGAGGGATTTCGGCCATTTTTCGAAAGAATGAGCACTTGCATATTTGGAACGCTTGGATTGTCGGCGAACGAAGAATTGAGCGTAACTTTTGCACACGGTGTCCGTTTTGGGCCCATAGGTACTTTTTGGAAATCTAGCGACCATTTTGGATTAAATACACAACTTCATCGTGGCTTACGAGGGATTGCAGCCATTTTTCAAAAGAATGAGCACTTGCATATGTGGAACGCTTGGATTGTCGGCGTACAAAGAATGGAGCGTAACTTTTGCACACGATGTCCGTTTTGAGCCCATAAGTACTTTTTTGAAATGTAGCGACCATTTTGTATTGAACTCACCACTTCGTCGTGACGTATGAGGGATTTCTGCCAGTTTTCGAAGGAATGAGCACTTGCATATTTGGAACGCTTGGATTGTCGGTGTACGAAGAATTGAGCGTAACTTTTACACACAGTGTCCGTTTTGGGCCCATAAGAGCTTTTAGGAAATGTAGCGACCGTTTTGGATTGAACTCACCACTTCGTCGTGACGTATGAGGGATTTCGGCCACTTTTCGAAAGAATGAGCAGTAACGTATTTGGAACGCTTGGATTGTCGACGTACGAAGAATTGAGCTTAACTTTTGCACATGGTGTCCGTTTTGGGCCCATAAGTACATTTTGGAAATGTAGCAACCGTTTTGGATTGAACTCACCACTTCGTCGTGATGTACGAGAGATTTTTTCCATTCTTCAAAAGAATGAGCGCTTGTATATTTAGAACGCTTGGAGAGTCGACGGACGAAGAATTGAGCGTAACTTTTGCACATGGTGTCCGTTTTAGGCCCATAAGAACTTTTTGGAAATGTAGCGACCGTTTAGGATTGCACTCACCACTTCGTTGTGATGTATGAGGGATTTCGGCCATTTTTCGAAAGAATGAGCACTTGCATAATTGGAACGCTTGGATTGTCGGGGTACGAAGAATTGAGCGTAACTTTTGCACACAGTGTCCGTTTTGGTCCCATAAGAACTTTTTGGAAATGTAGCGACCGTTTTGGATTGAACTCACCACTTCGTCGTAATGTAAGAGGGATTTCGGCCATTTTTCGAAAGAATGAGCACTTGCCTATTTTGAACGCTTGGAGAGTCGGCGGACTATGAATTGGGCGTAACTTTTGCACACGGTGTCCATTTTTGGCCCACAAGAACTTTTTCGAAATGTAGTAACCGTTTTGGATTGAACTCACCACTTCACCGTGACGTATGAGGGATTTTGGCCATTTTTCGAAAGAATGAGTACTTGCATATTTGGAATGCTTGGATCGTCTGCGTACGAAGAATTGAGCGTAACTTTTGCACACGGTGTCCGTTTGGGCCCATAAGTACTTTTTGGTAATGTAGCGACCGTTTTGGATTGGACTCACAACTTTGTCGTGACGTACGAGGGATTTTGGCCGTTCTTCGAAACAAAGAGTGCTTGTATATTTAGAACGCTTGGAGAGTCGACGGCAGAAGAATTGAGCGTAACTTTTGCGCACGGTATCCATTTTTGCCCCAAAAGTACTTTTTGGAAATGTAGCGACCGTTTTGGATTAAACACACAACTTCATCGTGACGTACGAGGGATTTTGGCAATTTTTCGAAAGAATGAGCATTTACATATTTAGAACGCTTGGAGAGTCGGCGGACTAACAATTGAGCGTAACTTTTGCTCACGGTGTCCATTTTTGGCCCACAAGAACTTTTTTGTTAATGTAGCAACCATTTTGGATTGAACTCACCACTTCGTCATGACGTATGAGGGATTTTGGCCATTTTTTGAAAGAATGATCACTTGCATATTTGGAACGCTTGGATTGTTGGCGTGCGAAGAATTGAGCGTAACTTTTTCACACAGTGTCCGTTTGGGCCCATAAGTACTTTTTGAAAATGTAGCGATCATTTTGGATTGAACTCACAACTTCGTCGTGACGTATGAGGGATTTTTCCCATTCTTCGGATGAATGAGCGCTTGTATATTTAGAACGCTGGGAGAGTCGACGGCTGAAGAATTGAGCGTAACTTTTGCACACAGTGTCCGCTTTGGGCCCATAAGAACTTTTTGGAAATGTAGCGACCATTTTGGATTGAACTCACCACTTCGTCGGGACGTATGAGAGATTTCGACCATTTTTCGAAAGAATGAGCACTTGCATATTTGGAACACATGGATTGTCGGCGTACAAATAATTGAGCGTAACTTTTGCACACGGTGTCCGTTTTGGGCCCATAAGTACTTTTAGGAAATGTAGCAACCGTTTTGGATTGAACTCACCACTTCGTCGTGACGTATGAGGGATTTCAGCCATTTTTCGAAAGAATGAGCACTAACATATTTGGAACGCTTGGATTGTCGACGTACAAAGAATTGAGCTTAACTTTTGCACACGGTGTCCGTTTTGGGCCCATAAGTACTTTTTGGAAATGTAGCGACCGTTTTGGATTAAACTCACCACTTCGTCGTGACGTATGAGGGATTTCGACCATTTTTCAAAAGAATGAGCACTTGCATATTTGGAACGCTTGGATTGTCGGCGTACAAAGAATTGAGCTTAACTTTTGCACACGGTGTCCGCTTTGGGCCCATAAGTACTTTTAGGAAATGTAGCGACCGTTTTGGATTAAACTCACCACTTCGTCGTGACGTATGAGGGATTTCGACCATTTTTCAAAAGAATGAGCACTTGCATATTTGGAACGCTTGGATTGTCGGCGTACAAAGAATTGAGCTTAACTTTTGCACACGGTGTCCGCTTTGGGCCCATAAGTACTTTTTGGAAATGTAGCGACCGTTTTGGATTAAACACACAACTTCATCGTGACGTACGAGGGATTACGGCCATTTTTCGAAGGAATGAACACTTGCATATTTGGAACGGTTGGATTGTCGGCGTACGAAGAATTGAGCGTAACTTTTGCACACGGTGTCCGCTTTGGGCCCATAAGTACTTTTAGGAAATGT
>NW_019228289.1:0-4024 GCF_002742605.1 Olea europaea var. sylvestris
ACAAACCCGAAGTTATCATGAAATCAAAAACCACTTTTCGTTGGCTCGATTCCAATCGTATAAGACTAGCAATTCGCAAAAAAAAAAACAAACCCGATGTTATCATGAAATCAAAAACCACTTTTCCTTGGCTCGATTCCAATCGAATTAGACTAGCAATTCGCCAAAAACGAACAAACCCGAATTTATCATCAAAACGAAAACCACTTTTCGTAGGCTCGGTTCCAATCGAATTAGACTAGCAATTCGCCAAAAATGAATAAACCCGAAGTTTTCATAAAATCAAAAACCACTTTCCGTTGGCTCGATTCTAATCGAATTAGTCTAGCAATTCACCGAAAATAAACAAATTTAAAGTTATCATTAAATCAGAAACCAATTTTGATAGGCTCGATTCTAATCGAATTAGACTAGCAAATCGCCAAAAATGAACAAACCCGAAGTTACCATGAAATCAAAAACCACTTTCGTTGGCTCGATTCCAATCGAATTAGACTAGCAATTCACCAAAAATGAACAAAGGCAAAGTTATCATGAAATCAAAAACCAAATATCATTGGCGCGATTCCAATCGTATTAGAATACCAATTCTCCAAAAATGAACAAACCCGATGTTATCATGAAATCGACAACCACTTTTCCTTGCGTCGATTCCAATCGAATTAGACTAGCAGTTCGCCATAAAATGAAAAACCCGAAGTTATCATGAAATCCAATTGAATTAGACTAGCAATTTGCCAAAAACGAACAAACCCGAAGTTATCATGAAATCAAAAACTACTTTTCATTGGCTCGATTCCAATCGAATTAGACTAGTAATTCGCCAAAAACTAACAAACCCGAAGTTATCATGAAATCAAAAACTACTTTTCATTGGCTCGATTCCAATCGAATTAGACTAGTAATTCGCCAAAAACTAACAAACCCGAAGTTATCATGAAATCAAAAACTACTTTTCATTGGCTCGATTCCAATCGAATTAGACTAGTAATTCGCCAAAAACTAACAAACCCGAAGTTATCATGAAATCAAAAACTACTTTTCATTGGCTCGATTCCAATCGAATTAGACTAGTAATTCGCCAAAAACTAACAAACCCGAAGTTATCATGAAATCAAAAACTACTTTTCATTGGCTCGATTCCAATCGAATTAGACTAGTAATTCGCCAAAAACTAACAAACCCGAAGTTATCATGAAATCAAAAACTACTTTTCATTGGCTCGATTCCAATCGAATTAGACTAGTAATTCGCCAAAAACTAACAAACCCGAAGTTATCATGAAATCAAAAACTACTTTTCATTGGCTCGATTCCAATCGAATTAGACTAGCAATTCACCAAAAATGAACAAAGACGAAGTTATCATGAAATCAAAAACCACATATCATTGGCGCGATTCCAATCGTATTAGACTACCAATCCTCCAAAAATGAACAAACCCAATGTTATCATGAAATCGAAAACCACTTTTCCTTGGATCGATTCCAATCGAATTGGACTAGCTGTTTGCTATAAAATGAATAAACCCGAAGTTATCATGAAATCGAAAATCACTTTTCATTAGCTCGATTCCAATCGAATTAGACTGGTGATTTGCTAAAACGAACAAGCCCGAAGTTATAATGAAATCAAAAACCAATTTTCATTGGCTCGATTCCAACCGAATTAGGCTAGCAACTCCCCAGAAATGAACAAACTCGGTGTTATCATGAAATCGAAAACCAATTTTCGTTGGCTCGATCCCAATCGAATAACAATTCGCCAAAAATGAACAAACCCAAAGTTATCATGAAATCAAAAGCCACTTTTCATTGGCCCGATTCAAATCGAATTAGACGAGCAATTCGCCAAAAATGAATAAACCCGAAGTTTTCATGAAATCAAAAACCACTTTTCATTGGCTTGATTCCAATCGAATTAGACTAGCAATTCGCAAAAAATAAACAAACCCAAAGTTACCATGAATTCAAAACCTACTTTTCGTTGGCTCGATTCCAATCGAATTAGACTAGCAATTCGCTAAAAATGAACAAACCCGATGTTATCATGAAATTGAAAACCACTTTTCCTTGCATCGATTCCAATCGAATTAGACTAGCAGTTCGTCATAAAATGAACAAATCCGAAGTTATCATGAAATCCAATTGAATTAGACTAGCAATTTGCCAAAAACGAACAAACCCGAAGTTATCATGAAATCAAAAACTACTTTTCATTGGCTCGATTCCAATCGAATTAGACTAGTAATTCGCCAAAAACTAACAAACACGAAGTTATCATGAAATTAAAAACCACTTTTCGTTGGCTCGATTCCAATCGTATAAGACTAGCAATTCGCAAAAAACGAACAAACCCGATGTTATCATGAAATTAAAAACCACTTTTCGTTGGCTCGATTCCAATCGTATAAGACTAGCAATTCGCAAAAAACGAACAAACCCGATGTTATCATGAAATCAAAAACCACTTTTCCTTGGCTCGATTACAATCGAATTAGACTAGCAATTCGCCAAAAACAAACAAACCCGAATTTATCATGAAAACGAAAACCACTTTTCGTGGGCTCGGTTCCAATTGAATTAGACTAGCAATTCATCAAAAATGAATAAACCCGAAGTTTTCATAAAATCAAAAACCACTTTCCGTTGGCTCGATTCTAATCGAATTACTCTAGCAATTCACCGAAAATGAACAAATTCAAAGTTGTCATTAAATCAGAAACCAATTTTGATAGGCTCGATTCTAATCGAATTAGACTAGTAAATCGCCAAAAATGAACAAACCCGAAGTTATCATGAAATCAAAAACCACTTTCGTTGGCTCGATTCCAATCGAATTAGACTAGCAATTCACCAAAAATGAACAAAGACGAAGTTATCATGAAATCAAAAACCACATATCATTGGCGCGATTCCACTGGTATTAGACAACCAATTCTCCAAAAATGAACAAACCCGATGTTATCATGAAATCGAAAACCACTTTTCCTTGGATCGATTCCAATTGAATTAGACTAGCTGTTTGCTATAAAATGAATATACCCTTAGTTATCATGAAATCAAAAATCACTTTTCATTAGCTCGATTCCAACCGAATTAGGCTACCAACTCCGCAGAAATGAACAAACTCGGTGTTATCATGAAATCGAAAACCACTTTTCGTTGGCTCGATCCCAATCGAATAACAATTCGCCAAAAATGAACAAACCCAAAGTTATCTTGAAATCAAAAGCCACTTTTCATTGGCCCGATTCAAATCGAATTAGACGAGCAATTCGCCAAAAAATGAATAAACCCGAAGTTTTCATGAAATCAAAAACCACTTTTCATTGGCTCGATTCCAATCGAATTAGACTAGCAATTCGCCAAAAATAAAAAAAACCCAAAGTTACCATGAATTCAAAACCTACTTTTCGTTGGCTCGATTCCAATCGAATTAGACTAGCAATTCGCCAAAAATGAACAAACCTGATGTTATCATGAAATCGAAAACCACTTTTCCTTGCATCGATTCCAATCGAATTAGACTAACAGTTCGCCATAAAATGAACAAACCCGAAGTTATCATGAAATCCAATTGAATTAGACTAGCAATTTGCCAAAAACGAACAAAACCGAAGTTATCATGAAATCAAAAACTAGTTTTCATTGGCTCGATTCCAATCGAATTAGACTAGTAATTCGCCAAAAACTAACAAAATCGAAGTTATCATGAAATCAAAAACCACTTTTCGTTGGCTCGATTCCAATCGTATAAGACTAGCAATTCGCAAAAAACGAACAAACCCGATGTTATCATGAAATCAAAAACCACTTTTCCTTGGCTCGATTACAATCGAATTAGACTAGCAATTCGCCAAAAACGAACAAACCCAAATTTATCATGAAAACGAAAACCACTATTCGTAGGCTCGGTTCCAATCGAATTAGACTAGCAATTATCAAAAACGAATAAACCCGAAGTTTTCATAAAATCAAAAACCACTTTCCGTTGGCTCGATTCTAATCGAATTAGTCTAGCAA
>NW_019228290.1:0-4024 GCF_002742605.1 Olea europaea var. sylvestris
CTACATTTCCAAAAAGTACTTAAGGGGCCCAAAACGGACACCTTGTGCAAAAGTTACGCTCAATTCTTCATACGCCGACAATCGAAACGTTCCAAATATGCAAGTGGTCACACATTTGAAAAATGGCCGAAATCCCTCATACGTCACGACGAAGTGGTGAGATCAATCTAAAACGGTCGGTACATTTCCAAAAAGTACTTATGGTCCCAAAACGGACACCCTGTACAAAAGTTACGCTCAATTCTTCGTACGCCGACAATCCAAGCGTTCGAAATATGCAAGTCCTCATTCTTTTGAAAAATGGCCGAAATCCTTCATACGTCACGATGAAGTGATGAGTTCAATCCAAAACGGTCGCTACATTTCCAAAAAGGACTTACGGGCCCAAAACGGACACCGGGTGCAAAAGTTACGCACAATTCTTCATACGCCGACAATCCAAGTGTTCCAAATTTGCAAGTGCTCACTCCTTCGAAAAATGGCCGAAATTCCTCATAGGTCACGATGAAGTGGTGAGTTCAATCCAAAACAGTCGCTACATTTCCAAAAAGTACTTACCGGCCCAAAACAAACACCGGGTGCAAAAGTTATGCTCAATTCTTCGTACGCCGACAATCCAAGCGTTCCAAATTTGAAAGTGCTCACTCTTTCGAAAAATGTCAAAATCCCTCATACGTCATGACGAAGTGGTGAGTTCAATCCAAAACGGTCGTTACATTTCCAAAAAGTACTTACGGTCCCAAAACGGACACCGTGTGCAATAGTTATGCTCAATTCTTCGTACGCCGACAATCCAAGCGTTCCAAATATGCAAGTGCTCACTCTTTCGAAAAATGGCCGAAATCCCTCATACGTGACGACGAAGTGGTGAGTTCAATCCAAAACGGTCGCTACATTTCTAAAAAGTACTTTCGGCCCAAAACGGACACCGTGTAAAATATTGTTACGCTCAATTCTTCGTACGCCGACAATCCAAGCGTTCCAAATATGCAAGTGCAAACTCTTTCAAAAAATGGCCGAAATCCCTCATACGTCACGACGAAGTGGTGAGTTCATTCCAAAATGGTCGCTACATTTCCAAAAAGTACTTATGGTCCCAAAACGGACACCGTGTGCAAACGTTACGCTCAATTCTTCGTACGCCGACAATCCAAGCGTTCCAAATATGTAAGTGCTCATTCTTTCGAAAAATGGCCAAAATCCCTCTTACGTCACGACAAAGTTGTGAGTTCAATCCAAAACGGTCGCTACATTTCCAAAAAGGACTTACGGGCCCAAAACAAACACCGGGTGCAAAAGTTACGCTAAACTCTTCGTACGCCGACAATCGAAGCGTTCCAAATATGAAATTGCTCACACTTTCGAAAAATGGCCGAAATCCCTCATACGTCATGACGAAGTGGTGAGTTCAATCGAAAACGGTCACTACATTTCAAAAAAGTTATTACGGGCCCAAAACAGACACCGTGTGCAAAAGTTACGCTCAATTCTTCGTACGTCGACAATCCAAGCGTTCCAAATTTGCAAGTGCTCACTCTTTCGAAAAATGGCCGAAATCCCACATACGTCATGATGAAGTGGTGAGTTCAATCCAAAACGGTCGCTACATTTCCAAAAAGTACTTACGGGCCCAAAGTGAACACCGGGTATAAAAGTTACGCTCAATTCTTCGTACACCGACAATCCAAGCGTTCCAAATATGCAAGTGCTAACACTTTCGAAAAATGGACGAAATCCCTCATACGTCATGACAAAGTGGTGAGTTCGATCCAAAACGGTCGCTACATTTCCAAAAAGTACTTATGGGCCGAAAACGGACACCGTGTGCAAAAGTTACGCTCAATTCTTCGTACGTCGACAATCCAAGCGTTCCAAATATGCAAGTGCTCATTCTTTCGAAAAATGGCCGAAATCCCTCATACGTGACGACGAAGTGGTGAGCTCAATCTAAAATGGTCGCTACATTTCCAAAAAGTTCTTTCGGTCCCAAAACGGACACCGTGTGCAAAAGTTACGCTCAATTCTTCGTACGTCGACAATCCAAGCGTTCCAAATATGCAAGTGCTCATTCTTTCGAAAAATGGCCGAAATCCCTCATACGTGACGACGAAGTGGTGAGCTCAATCTAAAATGGTCGCTACATTTCCAAAAAGTTCTTTCGGTCCCAAAACGGACACCGTGTGCAAAAGTTACGCTCAATTCTTCGTACGTCGACAATCCAAGCGTTCCAAATATGCAAGTGCTCACTCTTTCGAAAAATGGCCGAAATCCCTCATACGTGACGACGAAGTGGTGAGTTCAATCTAAAATGGTCGCTACATTTCCAAAAAGTACTTTCGGTCCCAAAACGGACACCGTGTGCAAAAGTTACGCTCAATTCTTCGTACGCCGACACTCCAAGCGTTCCAAATTTGCAAGTGCAAACTCTTTCAAAAAATGGCCGAAATCCCTCATACGTCACGACGAAGTGGTGAGTTCATTCCAAAACGGTCGCTACATTTCCAAAAAGTACTTATGGTCCCAAAATGGACGCCGTGTGCAAAAGTTATGCTCAATTCTTCGTACGTCGACAATCCAAGCGTTCCAAATTTGTAAGTGCTCATTCTTTCGAAAAATGGCCAAAATCCCTCTTACGTCACGACGAAGTTGTGAGTTCAATCCAAAACGGTCGCTACATTTCCAAAAAGGACTTACGGGCCCAAAACAAACACCGGGTGCGAAAGTTACGCTCAACTCTTCGTACGCCGACAATCGAAGCGTTCCAAATATGAAATTGCTCACACTTTCAAAAAATGGCCGAAATCCCTCATACGTCATGACGAAGTGGTGAGTTCAATCGAAAACGGTCACTACATTTCAAAAAAGTTATTACGGCCCAAAACAGACACCGTGTGCAAAAGTTACGCTCAATTCTTCGTACGTCGACAATCCAAGCGTTCCAAATTTGCAAGTGCTCACTCTTTCGAAAAATGGCCAAAATCCCACATACGTCATGACGAAGTGGCGAGTTCAATCCAAAACGGTCGCTACATTTCCAAAAAGTACTTACGGGCCCAAAATGAACACCGGGTACAAAAGTTACCCTCAATTCTTCGTACGCCGACAATCCAAGCGTTCCAAATATGCAAGTGCTAACACTTTCGAAAAATGGATGAAATCCCTCATACGTCATGACGAAGTGGTGAGTTCGATCCAAAACGGTCGTTACATTTCCAAAAAGTACTTATGGTCCCAAAACGGACACCGTGTGCAAAAGTTACGCTCAATTCTTCGTACGCTGACAATCTAAGCGTTCCAAATAAGCAAGTGCTCACACTTTCAAAAAATGGCCGAAATCCCTCTTACATCACGACGAAGTGGTGAGTTCAATCCAAAACGGTCGCTACATTTCCAAAAAGTTGTTACGGGCCCAGAACAGACACCGTGTACAAAAGTTACGCTCAATTCTTCGTACGTCGACAATCCAAGCGTTCCAAATATGTAAGTGCTCATTCTTTTGAAAAATGGCCGGAATCCCTCTTACGTCATGACGAAGTGGTGTGTTTAATCCAAAACGGTCGCTACATTTCCAAAAAGTTATTACGGGCCCAGAACGGACATCATGTGAAAAAGTTACGCTCAATTGTTCGTACGCCGACAATTCAAGCGTTCCAAATATGGAAGTGCTCATTCTTTTGAAAAATGGCCGAAATCCCGCGTACGTCACGACGAAGTTGTGAGTTCAATCCAAAACCGTCGCTACATTTCCAAAAATGGACACCATGTGCAAAAGTAACGCTCAATACTTCGTACGTCGACAATCCAAACGTTCCAAATATGCAAGTGCTCATAGTTTCGAAAAATGGATGAAATCCATCATACGTCACGACGAAGTGGTGAGTTCAACCTAAAACGGTCGCTACATTTCCAAAAAGTACTTATGGTCCTAAAACGGACACCGTGTGCAAAAGTTACGCTCATTTCTTCGTACGCCGACAATCCAAGCGTTCCAAATATGTAAGTGCTCACACTTTCAAAAAATGGC
>NW_019228291.1:0-4024 GCF_002742605.1 Olea europaea var. sylvestris
AAATCACAGCCTTAACAAAAATCAAAATAAAAAACAATATCAATTTTAACAAAGTAAATTATTTTTAGACATATTAATTATTAGTTTTTGATGTTATAAAACAAATTACTATAGTTATTTTTATCTTATTTTAATTAATAAAATTAAACCTCTTTGAATATTTCAAGTAAAAATATTATACTATTATCTAATATTATTTATTATTTGAAAATTATGCGTAAAGCATAATATAAGTTTCAAAATGGAAAAAATTATGTTTAATAAATTATGATATAATATATAAAATATATAATATTATTATAATAAATCGGATCGGATCGATATATATCCATATTTGCTCCATTTAGTTAACGGATTATCGAATTCGGATCTTAATCGAATTATCGATTTGAAACCTTAAATCCATCTCCCATTAATTTCATCGGATTCGGATCGAAATCGGATCAAATTCCAATCCATTGACAGCCCTACATGGATGAGTATACTCATGATAATGTTAAAATGGATAATTGGATCTCATCTGTAATTGATTAACTCCTATTTGGTTTGATTAAAAATTAAATTTTTAATAGATTTTGATCAAAATTGGTGAAATTGCATGATTAAAAAGTTAATAACATTAGTGGGTTCTATAAAATGGATGGTCGAAAATAAATTTGAAGAAAAATGAAATATAAAAAATGATGTTCAAACAAGAACTAAATAATTAGACGAGATCATTGAATGAATAATTCATAATCGTATCGAGAATATGTACACGTTGATCTAGAAGTGGCAGGCGCCAAGATTTTTTTCACCTACTTCCATTTGAAATCGTGTATCTTTACGAGGGCATCCAGTTAAGACTTCTATAGAATGAATCATTTTCTGAAAGTGATTTTATTTACATGAAAAATTGGAAAATTAAAATTTATTGGGAATTTTGGAAACTTCTATTAGAGTCAATGTTTTCTAGAATTGAAGCTTCTCTGGTTAATATTTTTTTTATAATAAAATAAAATTTCTTTTCGTAAGCCACTATACCTTTTCCTTACCTAAAATCTATATATGATGTCAATCTTAAGTAATTTATTCTAGTGTAATCAATTTGATGACTTATTCGACCAACTTATAATTATACGGATCGAGTTGATGTAAACTCTGTTACTAGTCCTTTACACTTGTATTCATATAATCATCATAATAAGTTAAATTCTAAAATTCATTTTTACCTTCTTCCTGTTTCAAAATCGCTTTACACGTGCACATATAATTTGGGCAAAAAGCTGATAACCGACGAAGGAATAATATGCAAAAATATGTAACAACTGGCAATTTGATAAAATATGAGTTTTTTTTTGTTGTGGCAAGCAACTCTAAATAATTTGTTCGGTAACTTGGTTCCCGTCTCGTATATTTCACATTCATTTTAGGGTAATAATGTTCACACTTCAAAGATTTCGATCTTTGCCCATTTTTACAGTTATGTTCCCAACTTTTTATCGCATTCTTACATAGATACCACTATCAACGATGTCTACCGATGTTTGTGTTAAAGTAAGATCGAGTTTCGATTGGAAACCTCCTCAACCTTGTATTAACTATTACATCTTGTTTCAAATGATAGTTTTGTCTAAAAAATCTGAAGGCGTAAAAGGACTTATTTGTTCATATTTTTAAATAAATAAAAATTCGACAAGATATTTGTCCCTCATCTCAAAGCACACTAATAGAATATTAGGATAAAAATCACTACTAAAGACACATTTGTCAATTAATTGAAGGCTAATAATAAGAACGAACATGTAAAATTTACGCACATTATGGGAAGTGTTTACGATGCATGTGAACTACCGCTCTACCAAGTATATATTTAACTCAGTGCATGTGATCTTCGACGTTATTAAGGAAAAAATTATAGCTAATATTAAACAGAAGTGGATTGAATAAAGCATGTTCCTCGTTAATGTGAATTTGAATTAACAATTAACCAAAGTCTTCTTAGTGTGAATCACATTTCTTTCACTAATATAGTAATCTTGTTTGCAATGTCTATAAGCAACCAAAATTTTCCTATCTTTTTACTTGTTAGCAGAATAACTAAGGTTCAAAAATATAATCGAAACCACAAGGAGAGATAATACTAGTAAGCATAAATATTAGAAGATTATATATCAAGAAATAAATAGACGAAGACTTAGCTTAAGTCAAAAGAGCGAAGTCTTGTCAAGTCATCGAGCCGAGTTTGAATATATGGTTTAAGAGATTAATAAAATTTATGTGTCCAATGAAACATACGGTTAAAATAGAAGTTTGACCGTTTAAAGTTAATCGAGTCAAATATCAAAGAAAATAATAGTCTTCATTAAATCCGCTAAGAATAGTAATCTTAGCTTCAATTATTTTTGTTTATGTAGAAAAAAATGGTGATATTATAATGTGGGTAAGTGAATATATAACTAAATATTATTTATTTTATAGTATATTCCAAAATTTTTTTTTTACTTTTTTCTGGAATTTTTTCTTTTGAACTATTGGTGGAGAAAGAAGATTAAGGAACGTCCATGTCAACATTTTCAATAATTATGGAATAATTTCTATATAGAAGAATCAATTCCTTGATGACATTGTAACATTTTCGATGTGCATGAAGATATATTGTTGTACTAGCAATTGACTTGTCCGAAACACATAAAGTTTTGGATTGATTTTCATATTTGTTTTTACATGAATCAATTTCTTTTTTCATCGAACAATTAATAAAGTAATATCGCTATCTTTTGAATCGAAAAGCAACTCTACACATCAGAAAATATTTTCAAAAGTTGAAGGCAACATACAAAAAGGAATATAAACACACGGTATTATTCAAAAGTACTAGGAACAATTTTTAATTTTTATAAAGAAAAATGAAAGTTGGACAGTGACTTGAAAGGCGAGGACATTGTGGTCCTTCAAACTGGCCTATACAAGAAATTGGAGAGTCGTGACTGCCTCCAATTTACACGAACAATTACCCCATGTGTACCGTCGAAATCTTATTTCAATTTCCACGTGATTCAAGTGTGTGAAACACGGACATTATCGTGTACAGGAATTTTTGTCGAACAGTTTGACAAATTATCAGTTAACATTATTTCATTGAGCGTTGGATAAAAAATAACTCCAAACTAATCAATCTAGTGTTATCACCTCATCGTCTCTAACATTTTTTATACATTTCAAGAGCTTAATTCCTTGTATAAAATAAAATCAAAATTATTCTAGAGTTAAATTTGGAAATGACTATTCTGTTAGTCAAACACATGTTCCACGTCGTCCTTTCTTTTTCAGAGTTGGTTTGTGAAAAAGTAAAGACAAAATACGAAGAAAGTTCAAACAAAAACATGATTAAATTTTACATTGTAATAAATAAAAATAACGTTCATTTTATGACCGCTCAAATGGATTAGTCACGGAAATGCACGTAAAATCTTACAATTTTATTCTTTATATGATTATAAATTATTATTTCCTAAAGAGCAATGGAGTCCACTAATAAGTAAATTTATTGAACTATAAATTGATCTAATATATAATATATTTTAGTAAAATAAGTGTTACTCCCTGTATTAAGTTAGTTATTTGAAGCAACATGTGGAAGCCTCACTGACGTCATCGGAAGAGTCAACCCAAACATATGAAAAGACGAAGCAACAAAGTTACGGAGGCTAAAGAAGCCAAAGTCCTTGTTCTAATCAAGGTGCCACTCGACCAGATACATGTCGAAGCCCTGACGAAAGGTTTAAGTCGAAGCCCTCTTGTTCATGACATGCCGAAGTTCTCAAAGACAAGGGTGAAATCCTAAGAGAAGAGGAGGTTGCCACATCTGCCGACCTGACGAATATCTTTGTAAAAAATTGATTAGACGTCTATTTTATCTTATGTCAAGAATATCAGCCTAGAAATATAGGACAATTGACCCTTTTTCAATGTAATAAATGCATGTGTAAGAAGGATGTGATGTGTAGAAGAAGGAGGTACGGGCACGTGGTTTATATCCAAC
>NW_019228292.1:0-2010 GCF_002742605.1 Olea europaea var. sylvestris
AGTTATCATCTATGTCACAATCTAGAGGTTGAACAGCTTTCTCACTGTCCAAATTCTTAGGTGAGTCTTCCGAATTAAGTCCTGTTTCAGGTATACTGTAAGAGAGGGCAATGAGCGACTCCCGAGTCATGTCCTCAGAAATCTCCTTACCAGGTTCTTTCTTCTCCATAAATTGACAATCTTTTTCCAGCATGTCATAATGATGAAACAAATAGAAAAGATTCTAGTTAAAGGCTATAGCCATATAAACCCATCCTCAGTACAAATAAAATTCAAAATTCATTGTTGCACAGCCGCTATTAGCTTACTATCAACTGGAAATTTAGTCCCTTAAATTGCATCAACAAATCAATTGACTTTTAATGGCAAAAAAAGACTCAGCTGACTGAGGCACGCTCTTAGAAAGCAGAACCTTCCAGCTTGTACTTTTAATTTTTCTTATGCTACCATAGACCATTCAAATTGACTTTTCTATGGAGATCCTAATAGACATTCTCTTGAAGACTCACCAAAACTAGATAATTGTTTTAGGAGGAGATTCATGATTTATATTGGGAAAAGTTCTCGTAATCGATTTTATTTCTTTCGCATAATTACTAGTTTAAGTTTGAAAACTTCTCTTTTATTAGTTTGGTAGCTTTACTCATTCATAAGGAAGACAGGGGTGTTTTGTATTAGACAGACTATTGAATTGAATTATAGAAATTAATCAAATTATTGAAATTTCCTCACTCAAATTTTCTTCTTCCCTCTTCTTCTCCCTTGTTCTCTCTCCCGCTCATTCTCTCCCTTCTTCTCTATATTCTTAATTAACAAGTCTTATCCAAGAAATAGCAATGGATAAAAAAAAAAAATAGGAGGAATGTCAGGTATGTTGTCCGCATAACCCATTCAATTTCAAATTCCAGCAGAAGGCAAACTCCTCATCTCAAGTAAAACATGCAATATAGAAAAAATTAACTAACAAACAGCCTACCAACAGGAGCAGAAGACAAAATTGTTTATAAAGCACATAAAATACTATGGGTGATCCTTGAAAGAGTCCTCATAAAACTGAAGTCTTTATATAGCCCTTGTTTGATGTGGATTAAAATCAATTTTTCAGTAGATTTTGATAAATAGTTGAAAATTTGTGGATCCTATAAAATTTGTGGTTAAAATTAATTGTTGAATTTGACTTGGATTAATCTCCACCAAGCAGGAGCATAGTATTGCACAAGACTGCTCAAAGCAGCAGCTTCAGTACCTCCACTTTCAGGAGAACATCATTAAGCTTTGTCTATCTAAAATAGAGCAATTATCTCGCGTAGTTAGGAAATATCATTCATTATTAGCCCTCTAGAGCCTAATAGCAATGATAAATTGGAATTAGTAATGCATTGTGAAGATTTAACAATGTTCTTATCTCGCATAGCAAATACTCCCTCCATCCATAAGGATAGGCTTGTTCTCATTTTCCCAAAGATTAAGAAAATGTAATTAATATAGTTGAAAATATAATTTTTTCTCATATTTTTTCCTAATATACCACTAGATTAAATAATTTTTTTAAATATGAGTTGCTCATATTTGTTGATAACAAGACCATTAAATAGGGGTATGTTAAAAAACTAAAAAATCAATTATACTACGAACAAGGAAAGTAGCATATAATTTGAAACAAGCCAAAAAGGAAAGCAAGCCTATCTTTATGGGACAGAGGCAGTAGAACAGCAGAGAGCAAAAAATGACATTCCTGAATTATTCTAGACGTCAAAGGTTTTATAAATAAGAAAATTCAAATGAACTTCAAAACCATTCTGGATTTATTTCATTTGCTTTTCCATTCAAAACTTGTAACAGAGTATTTAGATGACTTCTTTGAGCGTCCAAACGACAAACCTAATATATACCTCAAGTAATTTAAAGTTATAAAATTCAATGTCTGCTCACTAACAAATTCAAATCAATCTGCCACTTCTATCAATAGTATGGTTAATTGAATCCAAAGGTTTACCTTTACCAAACATC
>NW_019228292.1:2096-20795 GCF_002742605.1 Olea europaea var. sylvestris
AAATTGACAACTTGGAGGAAATAAATATTTACCCTACTTGCCCTATTTCCATTGAAGAGTTGAAAAGAAAATAAAGGAGTATGATCCCCTCTCCACGAGAGAGAGAGAGAGGAAGGGATTCAAAAATTTTATTCTTTTCGTAAAATCAAAGGGGAGCTCCAATGCAATTCTTTATTTTGCCAAAATGACAAGTTATAAGTGGATCATACACGACATATATAAAACTAGTGAATTTATACAAATAGATTAACATATGGCACATATTCATGAGCAGCCACACATATTGCTCGGGTCTACACAAGCCCACAAGAAACACACATGAACATATATGATCTTGCCAAAGATTACACTGTTTGTAATATATTAGGAATAGTGTAAATATGAAGTGTTGAGGCATACGATAACTTTGTCTGTTGTAGAAGGCACTATTGGCTGTCTCAAGGAGATTGTACAGAAACATCATAATGAATTAGTAATGAGAATTGGTTCCAGAGATCTCTAAGGCTCTCTCAGCACAATGAGTTAGCTATTTGAATATACAGATTGCATCCAGGATATTATTGTTCTCATTTTTTTAACAAAATACTGCATAATTGGGAATGCATTTGGAAATATAACATGGTGTCATGGAAATGTGTAAATTGTAAAATTAACATGATCCTATGCCAATACTTCTCTATATCAACCCAAGAAGGATGTTTTTGTCTGAAACAAAAGGTCACATAGGTTACTTGTTTCTCTCTTCTTCATTCTTCATTTTTCCATTAATCTAGTGAGGGATTGACAAATGCTTAACATATTTTACATTTCTGTTCTTTGAAATGCTATCTTCTTCATCCTTCTCCTCACCTTAACAAAGATTGTCAAATACAAATCAACATTCTTGTTTGGTCTTTGTTCCACTTTCTTTACATTGTTTCTTTCATATTTTGGGAAAGATTATCAACTCCTTTTCTCTGATACCTTTTTGTTTACTACACGGATGTCCTAATAGAGAGCTTATGAAAAAAGTATCCATATAACAATTTCAGATAAGTCTGGTAATTCTGAATGCTATGGGTCGTGTGGCCAGTCCAACTCTCAAAGCACGCACCACGGTCGACAAAGATGGCACAACTGATTTACAGAGGTGAGCTTTGAGTTGGGCCTCGAAGAGGGCTACGACCGAGGTAACATCCCAACCCACTCACATATCGAAATGTTATTTGCCTTGCTTGAAGGATCAGCAAACAAAAGACCTGGCAAGTTTGCGAAAACTTGCCAAGTCAGTGCTACCACGCAAGGTACGGCTTTGGTTTTATAAAAGGAGTACGAACCCACCAAAGACAGAGGAGGACACGCAAGCTCTACTATCTTTCTCTAGCTTTCTCACCCTCTGCTCACCAGCCACCCCCTTTTCTCTGTACAGAACCACCACCTAAACCTGCAATCTTCATTGGAACACACCAGCAACCACCATAAAACGTAAACCTGAAAATTTTATTCCTATCATCTGGCATAACGTTCATTCCAGTTAAGTAGAATTTATCTTCTTTGTGGCAGAGCATGAACTGGTCTCATCCCAAAATGCAATTCATGCTACAACTATTCATTCAATAATAGCACATCATAAGTATTCATTCAATAATAGCCTAAAACGAAGGGCTATTAATTTAAACCTTGGAAAGAAGACCTTCAAACCGCAAGTTGCAACACGAAAGACAGAAAATCTCGAAGCAAGTTCATTTTAATAAAAATTCGTGAAATAACTGCAAAAGCCCCGATCCGAAGCCAAAAAAAATTTTAAAAACGCAAAACGATAATTTCCAAAAGAAGAAACAGAGCATCCAACAAACATGAATATAAAAGAAAACAAAAACAATACAATAAAAAAATATAAATTAAGATAGATCTTACGTGACATGTGATCCGAGCTCGAGAAAAAAAACCAAGTCAGTCAAAAGTCAAAAAGAGAAATCAATTCCAAAAATTGATCTAGAAAATAGATTATTTTTATGTTCGTTTGGTGAATAAGAGATCATATTGAAAAATAATTTCCCAAAAATTACCTGAATTACAGGTTTATGCTGTTCTTGGTTGATCGGATAATAACGGTGGGGTGAGTCAACGGATTTTCCAAGCCTTTGCTCACTCTGACAATGGGGTCCCAAATGTTTTATTTATTGCATACTGACTCCTGATTTATCGCATAGATATTCATCCGAGGAAATGAAAATTTTATGACTGGCTCTCCATTGTGCGATAATGTCGTGTATTTGAATTTGTGGAACCGATTATGCCTTTTAAACTCCTTAAAATTGCAGAAGATAATATTAATATTCTCTTAGATAATTTCCCGATTATATGAGATTATTTTCCTTTATATTGATTATGTGATTATCATACAATATTTACTTTTAGGATTATTTGTAACATTATAGATAGGATCTTTTATCTTATAATAGTTGAGTTATTATGTATACCGTTCATAATTTTCTACATGTACCTTGCACTCTCTTGCCCCTATGCATATTGGGATTGCTTCATAGATTGATTGATTGGTCTCAATAATTGTGGTGTTTCAAGTTTATATGAATAGTTGTGTGTGTGTGTGTGTATTTTTATTTATTTTTTTGGCAAATTCTTGCAACTGTCTGTAAAATGTTCTTGATGAAATTATCGTGGCAGAAGCTATTGGAGTTGGCAAGCTTAGACATGAGAGATTGGAGAACTTAATTGGATATTGTGCCGAAGGAGATGAGTGTCTATTAGTTGCTAAATATATGGCTAAAGACAAACTATCAAAGCACCTATTTCACTACATGGTTGTTATTCTTTTGCCTTTCTAATGAATGTCTGAATTCACTCAACCAATATGCTATATTTCAGACGAATCTCTTTCAGATATGATTGTTGGATTCGGCATATTTGTGAGCGGTCAAGATGATTGTTTGTAAGTGCAAAGTTCAACCTGCAGGAGCGTAGTTAAACCACAATTTTATGAAGTGGAAGTATAGTACAAAACCATAAAACCAAGATGAAATAAGGAGTAGAAAAGGAAATACGAGGCAAGTATAACTCTTTCCTTGAGACAAATTATCCCGCCAGGTGCTCACAGTTGAATGACAAATGTCTCCCAAAATACAATTGTAATACCTTAATTTAGTAAAAAACAAAAAAAAATGAAAAGTCAAATGTCACACTATTATATAAATAAATAAAAAGTGAAAAGCAAAAAAGTAGGTGGTGAGCAGACAAAACTCAAGCAAATCCAAATGCGCACAACACACCAAGAAAACGAGAGCAGGGAGAGAAAAGAAAGAAAAAGAGAAAGAGGAAAAGAAAAAAAAAAAGAAGAAGAAGAAGAAGAAGAAGAAGAAGAAGAGGGAAAAGAAAGAAAAAAAATTAGAAAAGTTTTGCCAAGTTGTTAGAAAATATGTGGTCTACACTATTAGGCTTGAATTCCTCAATTTTAAAAGGTAAGTATAAAGTTACTTATTGGCAAATTATATTTAATTTTATAGTTGTTAGTTTGTTAGATCAAATTTAATTTTGTTGAAAGGATTAAGTATAATAAACTATGAAATTGAGTAAAGTGAAAGAAAAACTAGTTTTAGTGATTAAAGAAACTATGAAAATCACTTTGACGTGAAATGATTAACTCTGGGTATCGCCTATTTAATTATTGAAATTACTTAAAATGGTTAATTGTTGATTTAAAAATTATATCATATTTCAGGCGACGATACGAATATCGAGACAACTTACCAATCGAGTTGATTTTGCAAACATAGTGCTGTGAGTGAAAAAATATAAACATTTTTAAAATAATTATAAATTAATTATATTACCAAAGTATGTGAATTATTTGCTCCATTATGTGATTACGATGAAAGTTTCTATTATATGATTCATGTGGAATCTCAAAGATTATTTATAATATTGAGAATTGTTTGATATGTGAGATATGTGATATTGAGATCGATCAGAAAAGTACCCATGATTATATATTTCTTCTAATTCACTGAGGGGTCTTGGTCATATTCTATATTATACTGAGGGATCTTGGACCGGAGATGAAGGGATCTTGACCGTGTACATATAGTTCACTGAGGGGTCTTGGTCGTGTTCTAGAACTAATTACAAAAGGTCTTTGAGATCGGCTTTTGTTCACGGAGGGGGCCAAAGGCCCGTGGAGAAAGTTCTTAACCCGAGGGGCGGATTATATATTTCAGTCAGATGGTACATTTTTTGTGGATTTTTTAGTACGTTTGATGTGATGAGATTATAGCGTGATTATCAGCTGATGTTAATATCATGATTTTGAGATGATATTTTACGACATTATGTGAATATTTACTTTTGGTTATAATTACATGATGTTATCTTGTGAATTATTAAATGATATGAACTCGATTTTCGATAAAAATGTAAAATTGAAAAAGTATAATTATTTTCGAACTTCTTCATTCACTGAGTTATCAATTCATATATTTTTCCACGAATTTGTCTACAGGTACCAATTGATTTCTTTTAGCTGAAAGGGCCTAATGATTTCGAAATGAGAGTCACACGACATGTTGAATGTTATAACTCATATTGATGAAGCACGAAATAAATATTTTGGGCCTATCGCATTATGTTTTACATAAGTATTTGATTTTGTTGCATTTTTTGAATTAACTCATAGTCAGCCTTTGTGATAGATTTGACATCTAGTCAGTATCTGTCATCGACGCACGTCACGTTTCGGGTCTACTAGGGTGATTCGGGACAGGTCGTGTCAAAATGGTATCAGAGTATGATTTTGAAAATTTTTATGGTTCATGCATTAGTATATCATGCATATTCAGTGAGTTTGATCATATGTCGTGGTGGCAGAAATCACAAACTCTCTAGCTCGAATGTATGGGTCCAAAAATGTTATAAAAATATTTTTTAACAAATTTAGAAACGACTAGTATGTAAATATGGTAGTTGCAATGATCTAATGGTTGGAAATGTTACTAGTTATTTGGTTGGAACTATGTGTGTATGTAACCAATTAAGATTTGAACAAATTGTGATTTTGCGGGGCATTCGAAGTTACAGATGTTATAACCACTTAATTATCAATTTATTTGTAGAACTACATGATTTTTTTATGTGTACATACGAAAATTTTTAGTTATAGATTGCACAATAAATATAGGGAAATGATATGATGTGTGATCAGTGATAATCAGTTAGGAATTTTAATTATTTCTGAAGCCAAATGGTCTTTAGTGTTATCCAAATTTTGTGGTGATTTGTGGCAACTTATATGGGATGATAATAGAAATCATAATAGCATATATTTATGCTATATGATAAGAAATTGTGAAAGATAAAATGATGATTTTTTTATTGATAGATAGCAATGTGTTATTGTATATCTTAAACGTCGATGGGGTTAACATTTAGGTGATTCCAATTAATTTAATTATTTATGAATTGTTTGATTATAAGGAATATAAGTAAAATAGGGACAAATTTCGAAATGATCATTTATTATGCTAAGTGGTGAACATGATGTCTTGAACCATTCAGCTTTTGGTCCAAGACAACGATACTCACATAGATGTCTTCCTTATTCCGTACTTGTTTCTCATGACTTGGTTCATTTTGACCCTGAACCCATCTCGATTTCATAAGTGTTTAAAGAATTCAAGCCTTGAATAATTCTTATTTAAGCGGTCCCACTTCACACTTACATAGGTGACCTCCTATTAAGAGTATTTTGCCATATTCCACTTGACTTTAATCAAGATATAGAAATCATTAAAAGATTAACTTAATCTTTAACCACTCTGCAGAAAGCACTTTTGCATCATAGGAATGAGTTAGGAAATTTGATTTCCTAATTGTTTCATGGAATCCTCACAACTTAGTTGTCCCTTTGAACCAAGATCTTGGGATCTCCAATCAACAAGATAGGGCTACCATTGTAAGGACTCTAACGTAGTAGGCTTTACCTCATTTCCTTTGATATGCAGTATTCTTGATCTCTTTTAGTAAACCTCTTTCAAAGGTACCACGAGTTTACATCATTGGGATCAACTGTTTAACAGTATTATGTCTAGACATATGTGTCTAGACTTATCGTTATATGTAACTTAGTATCTTATCAAATATAGCTAGCTAATGATCGATTTATTTAATATATACACATTCTCACCACGAAAAAATCCTCTCATGAATCTACATGCTTCTCATTAGCTTTATCTAAAGCTTTTATCAACTTTTAAACACGATTGGAGGATTTCTTATCATTGCACTAGTCAATCATTTCTTTTAGTTGAAGGGCGTTCAATTTCCAATATTGAATTATCACAATGCATTTGAACTTTATGAATATTCTTTAAATATTCCAATCGTTCTTGCTTCTTCTAACCCTTTCAGTAGCGGATTGACTATCACAGTGTATACTTATTGAACATTTTCAAAGCCGTTCTACTTATTCTCTGATTTTATCCAAAGCAATGAAGTCAGATTCCATAGGTGATCGAGCAATACACATTTGCTTTGTCGATTTCCATGAGATAGCAGCTCCACCAAGGATAATAACATAACCTCTTGTGGACCGAGAATCCTTCATGTTGGATATCCAATTAGCATCACAATATCCTTCGAATACCATAGGATATCTTGTGAAATGTAATCCATGGGTCATAGTATCTTCAAATACCTAAGGACCTTTGTTAATGCCACCCAATGATTGTGATCATGGCCTGGATTACTTATGAATCTACTAAGCAATATCTGGTCAAGTACAGTTCGTAATATACATTACACTGTCAATCACTTGTGAATACCTTAGTTGTGACACACTTCACCTTTATTCTTGACAAAGTGTAAACTTGTGTCAATAGGAGTTTTCGCAATACTTTATCATACTTCAAACTTCTTGAGTATTTTCTCAACGTAATGAGATTGGGGAGGTACAATTCCTTCAATGTTCTAGATATTTTTATCCATAGTATTACATCTGTCACACTCATGTCTTTCATGTCGAAATGCTTCGTTAGCATTTTCTTGATGTTTCGCAATCATTTCGTGACTATTACCCATTATTAACATATTGTCTACATATAGATACACAATTACATAGGCATTTGGTGTATTTTTCACGTATACACACTTGTCACATTTGTTTATTTTGAATCCGTTTAACAACATTGTTTTGTCGAATTTTGGTCCGATTGCTTAGGAACTTATTCCAAGCCATACAAGAACTTAATAAGTTTACAAAGCTTATTGCTTTTACTTGGAGACACTTGCTCCATATATACCTCATCTTCTAACTCAACATTTAGGAATGTCATTTTCACATCTATTTGATGAATCTCAAGGTTATGTATTGCCATAGTTGCAATTGGTAACCTTATCGAAGTGATTATTATCACGGGTGAGTAGATATTAAAGAAGTCAAGTCCTTCTTTCTAGCCCTCTTACTACGCCTTGGTTTTATCTCATTTGAAGATCCATTTGTAGTTTCATACGTTCTCTTATTTGAACTTACATTTTTCTTATCTTTGTAAGGAAACACTTTTTCAAAGAATATCGCATTCAATGATTCCATTATGGTACCCTTGTATATATACAATTTGTGTACAAAGAAACAATATGCACTACTATTATTGGTGTATCCAATAAATATGCAATTAATCGTTTTGGGACCAATCTTTATTTATTTAGGCTTAGAAACTTCAATTTTTGCCAAACATCCCTACACTTTTAAGTATTGGTAGAACGGATGATGACTTTTTCATAACTCATATGAAGTCTCTCCCATTTCTTGATAGGTATAGGAAATTGTAACTTTAAACTAATTAAGTTACCCCCACAATTCCTAAATTAAGAATATATATGCAAGTCATAGTTTTACTATTACACCCACACGTCCTAAACTTTTCATATAAGTTATCAAGTATTTACGATAACCCCCACATTTTTGGGTTATACTTGAATTTAGAGTTATCAACTCCTTCATAGTTCAATTCATTTATCATTTAGATAATATTTATATCGATGTTTCATGAAAATTTAAGTACTTTCAAAATAGTGATCATCGATTCACACAAATGAAAACTCATTTTCCATTCGAAGTTGTACTTCAATCAACTATAATAATTTGATCATTCAAGTTACATCAAGGTCATCACAAAGACTAGCAATACTATCAAAGCATAAACCAACTTGGTTCTACACTTGAAGTAAAATTCAATAATAAAGAAGACAAATCATCTTCAAACATGTGCAACTTTTCATATTTGTGACATGTCACATAATAAGGTGCATATTCACTATATAATAACTGAACCATAGGTTGACAAGTTGAGTTCTCAAAAGTCACAACCATTCAAGAGGGCACACCTCTTGGAATTAATTTCTGTGAGGAGACATACTCCTTTGAAACTAACCACATCAAAAGTCATGATTTTCCATATGAAAAGACACGCTTTTTCATCATTTCATAATATTTTTCACAACTTTGCATAACGTAGTTTTTATCCTTAAAATTTAAATGTCATTTTTCAATCATTATATTCAAAGATATCGGTACCACCGTCAATTATAGACACCGTTTGTGCTTCTATAAATAATTTCATATTCCAATAATTGGATAAATAATAATTAAGACAAAACACATTTTGCCATACTCTTATGCAAATATAGTTTAGTATAAGTCGTCTCATTTAATTTCATCAAATTAAATGAGGCTTAACAATTTATCATGTAATTTTTCATATTCCTTTGAAGGAATAATCATTAATCAAAGTAAATGAATAGCAACCTATATTCCAAACATTTATAGATTTATTGTATAGATTTATTCCATCCATAAGAATGTTGATATTTTGTGCCATAGCCATATTTGCAATCTTATTATCACAACAAGAGTTGGCATATCCATAATTAAATTAACAATGGCCGACACCAGCATCATGCAATTCCACAACTAAGTTGTATATTTCAAATAAAATGAAATTGACATAACTCTAATCAATTACATTCATGCAGTCAATGATACTGCACATTTTTCCATGAGTCAAAATGACAAAAAAGATATTCTTCCTTACACAAATTTGACGTCCAAAACTCAAATTATTATGCAAAATTAATTCAGACATACCCAATTACAGATTTGACATTAAAACTGTTTCATGCCAAGCAAAATTAAATGGACGTAGTCACGCAAATAAAATTGTCAAAAGCCACATGCTTTTTAAAGTCTATAAACTTTTGTTGTAAAGACCAAATTCCATAATTACACACATTCAAGATCACGCATTTCAAGAGTAAATTAATTATCTTTAATTTTATCACAAGTGAGAGCATTTATTAGTGTTGTATAAAACATAACATTCGGATTTCTGTGATCAGCCAAAACGGTAATTTAAAAAAAAAAAAAATCAAAGACACTTATTGGCAGCCGTCAATAATATATACAAATCTTATCTGCATTCACTCTATTGGTGGCACGAGTTGATCTGGAAATATTGAACAAATAATATATAAACATCATAATAAAGGGTAACAAAATTTGAGGCATTTTTAGGTAATGATGCAGTCCCGACAACAAAAGATGTCATCATACCGTTTTAGAGATATATCCGGATTACAGCAACAAATGCCGTTTACAACGTAATTTTCATAGATTTTGCAAATATGGATCAAACATGAATTCAAACATACATGAATATAAGATCATGTAATTTTTAATTATTTATATACTTCCAATCCCAGATATGTTTATCCATAAAGCAATATAAAATGTATTATAACAGAATTAAATTGTCGACAGATTTATTTTCAAACTAACCGTAGTCGTACCTTAAAGTGGTCTTATAGGCCTCCATCAATAACACTGAATATAGTTCACAGAGAAGATAGCTTACTGATTTTCCAGAATCAGATTCCAACAAGAATTAGAACATAAAATGCACTGAATAGATTGATTTAAAACACCAAACAATCACTGAAAATTTGTCTTAAGTTTCTTGGATTCGACTTATTTGTGAGTGGTCAAGATGATTGTTTGTGAGTGCAAAGTTCAACCTGCAGAAGCGTAGTTAAACAACAATTTTATGAAGTGGAAGTGTAGTAGGTGAGTATAACTCTTTCCTTAAGATAAATTGCCCGCTACGGTGCTTACGATTGAATGATAAATGTCTCTCAAGATACAACGGATACACACTTGTGGTATCAGCACTTCAAACCACAAGAACGACGAAACTTCAACAAAATTTTCCCTCTACAAAGGAATGTTATGAGAATGAGAGAAAGATGAATTATAAGAGAAGAATGGATGTTCAATGTAATGGTGTACTCAAAATCACGTCCAAATGATCCTATTTATAGATGTAGAAATGATACAAATGAAGTAGTATGGGCCAAAACATGCATCCTTTCAAAAAGTTGCAACACTTAGCCAAAACCTATTTTCGAAAAGTTGCAACACTTGGTCAAAACCTGCATCATTTCGAAAAATTGCAACACTTCATTTCTTCCAATTTTGGACCGCAATTTCTCATTCATCCGAAATTGGTTTTGAGATTTCAAATATACCACGATGATCTACTTGACGAGTAGAATAAGTTAGTCTATTTACTTTTATAATTTAACCATCAGATCAAGTCCGAATATTTGGTCGAAGTTAACACGAAGTCACACCTTTTCTTACTTAACCAAATTTTTTCGATTAATTCGGTTGATTTTTGAACCAATTCCAACAATGATTATTAAGGATTTGTGCTTCCTCATTCCATTTCTTATTTCTGTAGAGTAAGAAGACAATATTGAAGTAAACCTTTCATTTTCCCCCATATCAATGAAGAAGGGTGACGTAAGTTGATTCTTGTGAAGAACTAGAAGCGAAGCGCTACAAGTGGTCTTGGAAAGCATCTCTGAGGTCAAAAATCAAGTTTTTGTGCTAGCACTAAAACGCTAGATGAGACATAATGGAAAATGAGTTACTCATTGGGGGCATGGCGAGCAGGTAAGTAACATGTAGGAACCTATCGAATGGTTCTTTTTTAATTCTAAAGTTTTCAAGAGCATTTTCATGACATGGTCCAAATTCGATTAGTTCCTTCAAGGTTTATTGGTTTACCTCTTTGATGACTGCTTTCTCCTTCTCCTGCTACCAATTTCTTTCTACTTCTGATATCATTCGTCTGCTGATTTGAATTTTGTGATTAGATGAGTTGTCACCGTAGATTTGTGCTACATTAACAAGTAAAAGATACTTTTAAGTAAAAAAATAAAAACATTGCTTATTTTAACAGTAACTCTCATCTTATTATCCCAAATAAGTATCTCATCTCCAACTTCAATGGATAAAAAATATAATTATTTGAATACTTTCTTATTAACGCGAACTTTTTAAACTAGCCAAAGATGTTCGTATCATATCTCCTTTCAAGCTCAACCTTCCTTTTTAAAAATTTTGGTTAGTCGACTGTCGATCATAGGAAGGCAAAATTAACTTTTGGTAAGTGCTGATGTGGCATTATTTTCTAACTTACAGTTTCTGTTCCATATTGTACGGTACAATTGAGGCTAGCCCCGTCGTATTTGATGACTGGTAAGTCAGGTGAAGCATTTTGGGATGGTATACAGGCCGAGAAGGCCTTTAACATGCAGGCTTTTGTCCTTGCCAGTCTCGGAATCGAAAATGATGCTCAAGAATATTGTTCAATGTATGTCTTCTTTGATATAAGAAGCTTAAAACTTGGGGCATTGAGATCGTCATGGAAAGGTTAGAATCCAGTTCATCTTTTATTCGAATTGGGATTTGATAGAATATGAGAATGTATGTAAAAATCACCATCGGTTTCGAATTCAACGAGTTGAAGGCTTGTTATAGTTGAATTCCACCTCTACTACGCAGAAAGTAGTCAGCTCAATACACAAATGTACAGATCACTTGCTTATTTCAAATTCTAAGTAGACGGGGTTGATGCATTTTTCATTGTCCCTTTCTTGCCAATCATACAGTACTAGAATTAGAAAGGATTATCAAAAGAATGCTTAGATATAGGGTTAATTATACAGATGGTCATTGAAGTTTTCAGTAATTACTATAATGGTTACTCAAGTTATTTTCATACGTTAATAGTCACCCGAGTTTTAACTATTATACTAGTGATCACTCGATCAAAAGAATTAACAACAAAATCTTTTTTAAGACCATAAAGTGCTACATGTTATGATTCACGTTATTTATAATGTCAAGTCAACAAAAATCACCATTAAAAAAATTGGTTTTACTATAAAATTTAAGTTAAAAAATCTAATAAAAATAAGACATCCTATTTGTCAAGCGAGGGAATCTAAGCATTACATTTTTCTCATCTGAATGTGTTTAATGTTCAATTTCTAATTCTCTAAATTTGCTGATGTGGTGACTTGTTTACAGTTAATGGTGCCCTTTATACCAAGTGACGATTAGTGTAACAATTCTTGACTAATTATTACCACAAAAAAAATAACTTCATTGACCATTGAATTTATTACTGGAAACAGACAAATTTAATGACCATTGTTGTAATGAACTCTTAAGATAAACAACAAAGGCTACCTTTATAGAAAGAAGTTCTCAAAGTCGAAACATTCAAGAAGGAAAGCAAATCTAGTACCCTGAAAAGACAACAAAGATGAATATACTTTTTTATCACAAGAAATGTCACTCGAAGAAAGAATATCCCACTCATGCATTAAGATCTGGAGTTCTATTTTAAAACGTCAACCATATTAAGAGGATTCGTCCAAACCATTACATGATGGAAAATATTGTTCACAATCAATAAACGGTGTATGGGATGAAAACGAAATTGAAATCGAAATGAAAACGAAATTGAAAACTGAACAGAGCCAAAGTTTGGCCCATGCGACCGCATGGCAAATATCCATGCGGTCGCACGGTGATGTACCGAGGCCACATGGCCTCGGACTGGATAAACCATGCGGCCGCATGGGTTAAAACCATGCGGTCGCATGGTTGTAAATTAGGGACCGTTGGACAATTTTTTGGTTTGAATTTTGGCGGCTTGTCATTTCATTTTGGAACCTTTTCGTGTGGCAATGTTTCATGTCTATAAATAAGTGATTAATGGACATTGAAAAAGAATTTCAAGTATGTGAAAAACATATAAACAAATCCATATGAAAGAATTAAACTTTCTTCCCTCCATATTCATGTTTTTCAAGTGTTCTTCAAGATTCGGGTGGAAAAATCATTTGTGCTTTTGTGATTTTCTACAACAAGGCTTGATCAATCCTACGAACAATTTGCCATAAAACCTTTTAAGCACCAAATTTGTATACGAGAAGGGGCAAATATCGTTTGAGGACAACGAATCATTTTCGTGTTTGAGCCTTCCATATTGTTTTGTTTTCTTTGTTAATTTCCATCTTCTTGAATTTCTATTCCTTAATTTTCATCTCCATTTTCTTGATGGCATAAATTTCCAACATTACATATTGGTATAGATTTTCTTCTTTATTTAATGTGAGATTTATCCCTTAACTTGCCCTTGCAAAGATGATGGCTCATTTGAACAAGTCAATCTTGAAATTTGCATACTCATTTTTTGAGTTTTATATCATACTAATAATAGTTGTGCTACATGTATATAATGACTTATATACATATGATGTGATGAAATATAATTTGGTCAAAATTTCTTCAACCAAATTTAAAAAAAATATATATATATATGATATGATGAAATATAATTTGGTCAAAATTTCTTCAACCAAATTAAAAATATATATATATATATATGATATGATGAAATATAATTTGGTCAAAATTTCTTCAACCAAATTAAAAATATATATATATATATATGATATGATGAAATATAATTTGGTCAAAATTTCTTCAACCAAATTAGATGAAGCTTTTTCCACTACCTAAATAACCTAATTTTGAAATGCTGAGTCATTTGTTGGAAAATGTTTTCCATAAATGTCGTCTACTTCAATTTACTCACCAGTCAAGCCATCAATCATCATCATTATCTTTTCCTAGATGAAAAAATTTTAAATGTATGAAAATAACGTGTCTGTATTTAACACGTATGTTTCCATCTAATTCATTGACTAATTTATAAACTTCATCTTAAACACAACAGTTTCAACCCTTTAATTATTCACCTTTTAGAGATAATAAAATGATCGATTTTTGAATCATTACATATCAAACTTAACTGTATGATAATTAGCACAAAACGTTTTTATTTTTCAATATTAATGTGCAAAATATTTCTTAACTTTTGTTTTTTTGACATTTTCACCCATACTTTCACATTTTATTGCGAAAATTATCATTTTCATCAATTTTCTCAATAAAATAATGTAAAATGACAAATATACCGTCTTATTCAAATTATAAAAAAAAGAAAAAAAAAACAAATTAAAGAACAAATTGCAATCATACATCCAAAATTTAAAAAAAATGCAAATGAGTCCAAATTTATTATTAAAATGGTAATTAGCACAAACGTTTCTACCTTTAAATATTTTTGCGCAAAATGTCCCTACCTTTCATTTTTTGACAATTTCAAATAAATAATAAAAAAAGAAAGTGATTTTTATTTTTATTTTTATTTTTTAATTATTTTTTTGAAATTTATTTGTTCTTTTTTGAAAATTTTGGGGCTATAATTACAATTTGTTCTTCATTTTCCTTTTCTTTAAATAGGAGGGCATATTCGTCATTTACAATTTTTAATTGAGAAAATAGATAAAATGGATGATTTTCGCAATAAAATATAAAAATAAGGGTGAAAATGTTAAAAAATGAAAAGGTATTAATGTTTTGTACAATAATATTGAAATGTATGGATGTTTTGTGTTAATTACCCTTTTAATTATTTAGATGGACTTATTTGTGCTTTTTAAAAAGTTTGGGAGTGTGATTGCAATTTTTTCTTTAATTTTTCTTTCTTTTTGTTTTATTTTATTTTATTTAAATAGGAGGGTATATGTATTATTTTATATTTTTTTATTGAGAACTTCGATGAAAATGATGATTTCTGCAATCAAATATGAAAATAAAGTTGAAAATATATTTAAAAAAAAAATAGATATGGACATTTTTCACTAATTATCCTTTAGCTGTGCATGAGAGGCACACATCTCATTAAAGCGTATGTTAGACGATATCTAATTCCTTAATTTATTTATGAACACCAGCTACTGTTTATCTTTTATTTTTTTTCGAACTTATTTTCAACAACACTTTTTATTGATCTTACAACTTTTATCAAATTTTATTCACAAATTTTATTAATTTTTGTCACAATTTACAAAAAAATGCCAATCCAACATGGACTCAATGTTAGGTAGAAAAGACGTTTCACTAACCCATTTAACAACTAAATAAATGGTTATAAAATTCCAAAGAAATAGCCAATTAGACATATTTAAAAAATGTACATAGAAAACAATGAAAGCAAGTTGCTGAAAAATGAACGGTGCGTGGGTGGGTGCCAGTATGATAAGCACTAGGTCCACATTTACAAATAAAGATAGTTAGATCTGCTTATCGCCTTTCTTGACTTTTTTCTAACTAGCGTCGGAGGTGATAAGTGACTGATTATGAATAAGGAGACGTAATGGAGTTGAATAGGACCTTTTGCTTTTCAATTTCGCTTTCACTATCCAAGAAGTCAAGTTGGACTACAATTTTCATTTTTTTCCTTTTTTTTAATTTGACAGCCAATTTTCTATAATCTTTATGTCACTATCATGTCTCCAAGTTACTTTATAACAAAATATTCAAGATATTGATGCATTTTACTAGCTGTAACGCAGTTAAATTTTAATATATGTCTAATCTTGTAAGAAGATGGTACTAAAACATGCAATTGGGAATAAATACCTGCGTTTTGTTAATTCTATTTAAAGTTATCTGATTTATGAACACTTTTCAAGCAAGCTAATATTAAAGTAAATCAAAATCGAGTCAAACGAATCATTTTAGTTTGGACCGAGTTAATATTTAACAGGTTATGATTCTTACCATTGAGAATAGAGCATTCTTCTATGGTTCTCCATTCTAGTTACATGATTAAATTTTAGTTCGTTTCCAAGTGATTTTTTTTAATAGTTTTTCTATTGAACCAACCATTAGTTTGTGACATTCATTATAATCAACACTTCTATAGTCTAAAATAAAAAACATGGAAGTGAAACAAAAAAAGAAAATATTACATGTCAATTTGTAAATTATACAATCTCTCAAGTATAAAAATAACCAATCCTAAACCTAAACAAATATTTTTCTTTGTAGGTCATGATGCCATCTCATTTCTTATTTTAAACGTGTTTACTAGCAGAAGATTTGGATTATTCATCGCTTAATTTGGAATTAGCAGAGAAAAAAATCAAACAATTTATCCACTTGACATTGCCGGCAGCTGTGACATCCAATACACTATGAGTCTTGACTATGAATCAATGATAAGATGAGATTGAGGACAAGTGCATTGAACACTTCACCTAATATAAAAAATATTGTTACCTTTTTTTCATTCATATATAATTGAAATATTGAACGGCTAACTTTTTTTTCTCTCGACATAATATATTGATTTTTTTATGAAGAATTTATTAAATTTGAAATTCTATCTTAAAGGTCGACTTTGTTATGAAAGTAATATAAATACTTAAATATTGATTGATGCTTTTATGTTTAAACAATGTAATAAGATTTAATTATTTCAGATATACATGTTAGTTTTAAATTTTCTGTATACTCTTTGAGAATTTTCCAAACACACTAAAACAACTGGGTTTCTTCCAAATCAAATCTTGTCACTCTTTGTTCACACGGATCTCTGGCTCTACATCAACATTTGTTCTCGTATGTATGGATGACATAATCATCACTCGTGACAATGATTCTACCATTTTGCATTTGTAAATTTTTCTTGCACGGAAGTTTTTAATTAAAGATATTCATAGACTAAAATATTTTCTTGATATTGAAGTTGCCCATTCTCGCAAAGGTATGCTCTTATATATCAGTGCAAATATACTTTAGACATTCGTAAAGATGTAGGTATGCTGGGTGCAAAGTAGTCATATTTCTTATGGAACGAAATCTCTACGTTACCCCTTACGTAATCCTACATCATATTGTCGCCTTCTGGGCCGCCTCATTTATCTTACTGTCACCCCACCCGACCCGACAATATTGTCTATTTTGTGCACATTCTAAGCCAATTCATACATGCCTCCACATATTGGCCACATGGATGCTGCTACCAGAGTTCTTCAATATCTCTCAAAGGCTCACCTGAAAAGGCATTCTTCCATCTTCTTCAAGTGGCTTTTGTGATTCTGATTCGACAAAATGTCCAACTAGTTTCTTGGAAATCTACGAAATATAATACTATTTCTCGCTATTCTCTTGAGGCAGAGTATCAATTAAGTCATGGCCACAGCTACTTCGGAACTCTAGTATTTTTTGATGGATCTTACAGTTTGTTTGAGGCTCACTTTTTTGGAAAAATAGACTTTGTGATAATGATTTTTTGAAAAATGTATAGTTTAAAATAGTGTAGGCATTTACTTATTATTGTTGTGGGCCTGCGAGCTCCTTATTAAATAATTGGGCCTGCGAGTCCGTTGTTATTATTGTGGGCCTGCGAGTCCGTTTTCTTTTAGGCCTGCGTGCCAACTAGTATAGGATACATGTTGCAAGTTGGGCTAATTGGAGGCGCAAGAAGAGGTGGACACCATGAAGATGGTGTATTGGTGTTGGTCCAATACTGTACCCCTTAGGAATTGACCAACTAGTTTTCCTTTTGGTTCGGGAAAACTAGATAGAACAAGTCCGTAATCATCCATACTATTGTTATTTATATATGTATGTATTTATTCACATAGTAGATGTATGTTTAAATATATGTATGTATATGTAGTTGCTTGATGAGACCATTGCACATTAAATCCCTCGTTAAAAATTATTAAGTTAGTATTATTTGCCTTCCATCATTATAGTGAAAAACGAGAATCCTAAATCGACCTTAGCTTGTTGAGTACACTCAAGGCTAGTCTATTAGGGATATGTTTGACACTATGAAATATTTGATATTTCTGAATGATGGGTTTAACTTAACTAAAATTTATCTTTTGTTGAGTACACTCAAGGAGATAAGTTTTAGAGGCATGTTAAGCTAACACATAAGATGTGTGAAGACAAAGAAGTTGTCGGCTTAATGATCTGGGAGTTGTATGGAGATACAATTGATGATAAAATCTACCCAAATGTTTTATTAGGATTTGTTGAGTACACTCAAGATCCCGATACAACGAATGGGATCCCAGCCCACTGTGAATCAAGTGTGGATTCAAATAATTTATGTATGAGGGTCATGAATTTATTTTGGACAGTGGGAGCATGTTTAATTAAAGTCCATATTGAATTTATGCACATGCATTATAATACATATTAATTCTATTTTTTTCGTCATTTACAGTTTTTGAATCATGAGTAATCATATGAATTTGAGAGGCATACTGAATGCCAACAAACTGACCGGACCAAATTTTCTCGATTGGCACCGCAATTTGAGAATCGTTCTCAAGCATGAGAAAATTGGATATGTCCTTGAGCAGTCCTTTCCATTGGTGCCTACTGAAAATTCCACTCAGGAAGAGGTGACTGCTTACAATAAACAC
>NW_019228292.1:20846-58654 GCF_002742605.1 Olea europaea var. sylvestris
TTATTATTATTATTATTATTATTATTATTATTATTATTATTATTATTATTATTATTATTATTATTATTATTATTATTATTATTATTATTATTATTATTATTATTATTATTATTATTATTATTATTATTATTATTATTATTATTATTATTATTATTATTATTATTATTATTATTATTATTATTATTATTATTATTATTATTATTATTATTATTATTATTATTATTATTATTATTATTATTATTATTATTATTATTATTATTATTTTAAGTTAGCTTCTTTTAAATGCTTTTTTAGTCGGACAAAAAGCTTTAAAAAAATGAGAAATGTTACGCGTACATAATTGTCTACATAATTGTGTTTATAATTACATGTAGCACTGGATTCAACCTTTAATTCAAATTTCACACTTTCATATCAATATTCATATCAATAATCAGATGATTGCCACATCACAGTATGAACAACATTATGTGCAATAATTATGTACATGTGGAGTTTTCTTTAAAAAATTCAAACATGTTCAGAAGCAATTTTTTTTTTCCAAAAATCCTATCAAATGGAATCTAAATAACGCAATGAACTATAATTCTTTAAAATTAGCTCTTGTTTGAGTCACATTATTTTGCTTAGAATGAATTTTTGAATAGTGTATTGATGAGAAATGTGTGGTTAAAAAATAAAGAAAACTTTTGAATTTTTGCGTAATATTATTTTATTTAAAAATGTGTGGTTAAAATGATTTCAAATCACTATTTAAAAATATATTTTTTTGAAAAAAATGTTGCTCAAACGTGCCCTAAAGATAAATTGATCCAAAGGAGATGAGATCAATCAATTGATATTTCGTATCTTGATGACAAATCCAATCCACATAATCTTGGGTGATGGGTCTAATCAGGATTTCAACGATTTTTTATTTGGGCACCTTTACAGTAGAAAGAAAGCTTAATCTCTTTATTAGTGACCGAACCGGGTGACATCATAAGAAAATTAACGTAGTTAGGGTTTCATATTCGGTTAACCTCTAAATAAATGAAGTGATCGTAGGCTCCACATTTAAGCAATACCCTGTTAAATTTTAGAAAATTTATTTTCAAATAATATAGCATTGTAATCTTTGAGTTAGATTTTCCTTTTAGAAATAATTAAAACAACTTATTTCCGTAAATATAATTTATTGACTCAAATTATGTGCAAAAATAAAGTAATAAAAATAATAAAAAATATTTTCTACAAAAAGTCTATATGTAAAAAATTATTAATTTAAGATTAATAATGGAGTTTTTCGTCGCTGATAATTCAAATAATAATAATAATAATAATAATAATAATAATAATAATAATAATAATAATAATAATAATAATTCAATGTATTAATTTAACTTCTATCTTAAATAAAATCATAAATGAGATTAAATATTACCTACAAAAAATTATCATGTTTTAGTTCTTAATATTAAAAAATAAATATTTTCATAAAGTTAATTTATCAATGAAATTGCTAAGATTTAACTAATAAGAAACAAAAATTAATTACTAATGTTAAAAAAGATTGTCAGCAATAAAATTATAGTTCTAAAAAATAACTTATTCATGATTAATAATTTCATCATTGCCTTGTTAAAAAATAAAATAAAGAAATAATAAACTTCCATCATTAATGATACCAACAACTTCTTTGTCGACAATCAGTGACCAAAGCACCGTCTGTAATATCCAATTCATCGACTTAGTCAATTTATTGTGCTTACTTCTTGGGGGTATCCTATGACCATTCCATTAGGATTTCAAGACTGTATGGAATTAATGTCAATAAATAACGTAGGAAGAGTAGCTAGTTTTGTGGGGGAGTACACTGTCCTTTTGTTCTTCAAGTTCCATCACCATAATAAGCTCAAAATAAGGAGAAAAACAATAGTTGAGGTCCCAGAATCCAAATGCTTTATATGAACTGTAAACTACTTTTGTTTATTTTTTAAATCAAACTTTATTAATATCCAATCAACCACAAGAGTGCTTGGACAGCCTAATGCACGCTGACTCATATTATGCCCTTATTTTGTGGCATAAAAGACTTTTCTGGTCAGATACAGCTTAGGTAATTGTCCATATATGTGTTTCCTTTGAAATAGTGGATGAAGGAATTAATCTAGTTGTACAATCATGTTTGACAATGTTGATGTTGTTAACGTTCGAGCCATTAATTTTAAAAATAGCTTTTGAAATTGATGAATATAATGTTGACAAATATGATTGTCAACCAAAATTGTAAGAAAAGATTGTACAAGTAGCATGATTGGTGAATGAAACTACAATGCACACAACTAGTAAGGGTAATATGATTTTATATCTAATTACAGCCATATTTACAATATAGAGGTGTTAGAAAATCGAAATTTAATAAATAAGTTAATTTGTCCCGCTTTAATGGTCTAATTAAAGTTATATAAATGTATCTATACATTTATTTATTTATACACGATAGAGATTATCCAGAGTCTTGGAGTTTCAACTAAGAATTTCGATTTCAAATTGAACAGAATCCATACAAAAAAAGTAAATTTGAGATCAATAATGAATTCACACGGATTATGACTCAATTTTGTCCAAATTCGACATACCAAAATATCTCTAAACTCCATTACCCAATATGAATCCCAACACAAAAAGGATCAACCCTTGAAACCATGCAGAAGACAAGGGTTTCAATCACCAAAAATGAGAAAGACATCCTCAAAGGACAAGCATAAAGCAGTAACATTAAGAATAATTCTAAGTGTACAACCTTTGGTGTATGTCCCGACTGACAGCCCTCTAATAGGGGGTGCTCTTGCGATTGGCTGCTATCCTTAGTACACACTGCATCGCTCTAACATTAATAGCAGTAGATAAACAAGAAGAAAGAGAAATCACGCACGAGGGAGCATAGAGGCAACCGTGAGTGTAATATGTGAGAATAAGCTAGGGTAACCCCCAACCATTGATCTCATCGCGATCCAAGGATCAATTTTCCTACTCTCACTTAAATTATCATGAGCCACACTTAATAAAATGTTTATCCTCAAAGGATGCTATTATTTTTGACAGGATCAAGGGGTAATTTGTAGGCAATGTTGGAGTCATTTATTTCTTCAACTAATGAAGTCCAATTATGATATATCATCGCTCCACTATAAGGTTCTTTAACAACACAAAATCATAACATTTGACAAATGCTTTTACGTACAAGCAAAAGCTCGTCTAAATATTTGTGCACACGCACGCGTAGACACATAGAGATTTAGAAATGACTCATAGGACACTCAGAAATAGTATTTAGTTCATTAACAATTATAATTTATAACAAAAAGTAGTTAACAAAAATCAAGTGGGGGCAACTAATTAAAGAAATAACAGTGAAATACCAAAAATATAGAAAGGAAAGATCATCAAAAGTGCATGTTTCAAGTGTGTCAACATCAATACAGCTTTATTGGCAATGAATATTGAATACAGCTTAATCCCAACTATTTCTCCCTTAAGTGAAAAGGACATTAAGCCCCAGTTTGAGCCCCATTATTTCTCATTACATTAAATTAAATTTTTCTTTCTCCTACTTTTAACCACACAATTTTCAATAAAATAATATTACACGTAAATCAAAAACTTTTCAACCACTCATTTTTCAAAAAAATACTATTCATCTCATTATAATCTATAAATAATGGGGCTCAAACGGGAGCTAAGATACACGATTCGTTTGCTTTCTTCTCCATGAAATGCGTTTTGTTTTACACCATATAGCTTCGTCACACTTTTTTTTTTTTCAATTTATAAAAAAAAAAGGCTTCTATTTGATAGATATTTTTTAGAACAAATTTTGCAAAAAGTGATTTTTTTGGAGAAAACATAATTAAAAAGTAGGAAAAATTATGAGACCATATTTCAAGTTCTTGAATTGAAAAAATATATGATTAGAAATGAGTTTGAAGAAAAACGAGTTTTAAAAAATAAGAGTTGAAGGTTTCTTGAGCACTTGTGAAATCTCGCTATATATATGCATCACCGTTTTTGCTTCTCTTCTCAACTTTTTTTTCTCCTCCAATTCTCTCTCTATATTTCTCTTCCTTTTCTTCTCTATCTCCCTCTATAATTTTGAAGCATTTGCAATTCGCACTTCGACATAAAGAGAAACCATGGGTTGCTTAAACATTGTTCAAAAGGTTAGTGAGATACTATTCTCTTCTTTTGTATCTTCATAATTTGCAGAGAAATTCTCTTTTTGCTCATTTCGATTTATTCTTTTCAATTGAAGAAATTTCACATGCATGGAACCTCTATTCTTCTTCTTCCATTAACTAGATTCTGTATGCTATAACTAGAGCTTCGTATTCGTCAGAAACTAAGCAACAATTATCGTATGGACCATGTTTGGCTATTCCCAGAAAGTAAGTTTGGCCAGTAAAAAAAATGTAACTTTAAAAGTCAGGTTTGGTAGAATAAATTAACTCACTACCAAACATGCTTTTTGGGTTAGGGTGGTGTTAGGGAAGGGGGAATTGTTTTTCTCATGACGTATCAATTTAATTTTATATTGTATCGGAACTTAAATATGTGCTAGAGATTATGTCATCCTTTGGCGTATTTGATAATATCTCGCTCGTATAATATATCCATATACATACGATCAAACGGTGATCAAGACAAACATAAAATTATCTGATTTCATGAAAAGCCTGAAGTGAAAATGGAAGAGATTCTATTGCAGTTTCACAGATACTGCTTTAACAGATTTATATGAAACCAAAAGCTGCACGTTACCTAGTTTGGTACTATATTCATAAATTTAACGTGGTTGCCTTTATTATTTTCCTCGAAAAAGAAAATTCAGATAATAGATTTCATCACTGCATTAATTTCCATCTGTATTTCGACAATATTGTTGTTACTTGTTACAAGTCAATTTGGCTTCTTCCTCCTCGTATTAATATTTTGAATTATTCTACGTGTAAAGATTTTTTTACCAAATTTTATACACAGAGATAGTTGTTTCCCTATGATTTGCTGTTGTCAAAAACTGTTTTTGACAGCAGTTAATTCCTGAGAGACAGCTATGTTTCCTGTATAAAATCTGTCAAAAAAATTTGTACTTTCACGATATACCCAAAAACTCCATAATACGTGTCATGCATATGAGATGCTGGAAAAAATTTAATACACCTAATATTTAATGGAAATGAGACATAACTTATATATTATAAAATAGTTCCGAAATAAATATTTCTGTACTCAATTTTTTTTATTTTTTATTTTTTTCCAGATTCGAGTCGAAGAGAAAACAATGAAACAACAAGAAGAATGCACTTTTGATGGAAGTGTGGATAAGCATGGACATCCTGCTGTGCGCAATAGAACTGGATCATGGTTCGCTGGTATTCTAATACTTGGTAAGCTTCAATTTTTTTTTAAGCATGTCACATGTACAAGGATTTTTGTCAGACAATTTGATAGATTGTCAGCTAACAAAATTTCATTGGATGTTGAACAAAAAACAACTTAAAATCACCTCATCATCTGTAAAATTTCTGTACATTTCATGTGTACAAGGAGTTTAATTCACTTTTATGGTATTTATTTAAATAAATTTTTTTATTTGATAAATTAATATTTAATTACGTGCAGTGAACCAAGGTCTTGCCACACTTGCATTTTTTGGGGTAGGAGTGAATCTAGTTTTGTTTCTAACGAGGGTAATGGGACAAGACAACGCTGAAGCAGCAAACAGCGTTAGCAAATGGACAGGCACTGTCTACATCTTCTCTCTTTTGGGGGCCTTCCTTAGTGACTCTTATTGGGGCCGGTACAAGACTTGTGCTATTTTCCAAGCCATCTTTGTGGTTGTAAGTAGTCAACTTTCATATGCTTATGGTCTTTATGCCTATGAATGCCTAATTAGAATATTTATTTTCACGTTACATCGTTGATCCTGACATCGATCATATCGAGAAGATTGGACGAGTGATGTAAAGTCTGAAGTGGGTTGATCCAATTTGATTTAACACAATTTAACTATTGTAAAGTATTTAAAAATATTGTTTTTGTGGAAAATAAGTTTTAAAATAGTGACTTTTTTTAGAATGTATGATTAAAAAATAGGAAAATATTTTGAATTTACACGTAAAATATTTTATTGTAAAAATATGTGGTTGAAAGTGAGTTTAAAAAAAATAATTATTTTAATGGTTGTCAAACATGGGCTAAATTGTGTCGGGCCAAAGTTGTGAGGCAGGCTGTTAAGCCAAGTTAAATTGCCTTGAGCACTGATCCTTTTACCGCCTGTTTGACAACCATTATTAATGAGAAATTTGGGAAAAATGCATTTTAAAATAGTAGTTTTTGGAAGAATGTGTGGTTAAAAAATAAGAAAAAGTTTTTGATTTACGCCTAATATTATTTTATTGAAGAATGTGTGGTTGAAAAGAATGACTAAAATTTTAATGCGAACCAAACAAAGGCTTAATTTTACAGTAAAATTTGATTTATTATTTTTCCATTATAAATTGCATCATGGGCAAAAATTCTACAAGAATAAAATAATTCCAAAACTTTAAAATACTTTATTTCATTAACCATCATGGACGTGCTCAACACACTTTACATGTCCAGATTGACCCACACTTTACCGAATCTGATTGAAGTGTTTCATTTCCTAAAAACAATAATTGCATAAAATTAAGGATAAAAATCCTCAACACGAATTCTTGGAATGGTGGTGGTAGTCAATCTTATTGATAATAGCAATTTTACTTGTGTGTATTAAAAATTGATGTACACTAATGTAGCTATATTTAATTGATTGCAGGGCTTGGTATCACTTTCTTTAACATCATACATATTCCTAGTCAAGCCTAGTGGTTGTGGGGATGAAAAAACACATTGTACTTCTCATTCCACCATCCACGTTGCTCTATTCTATGTATCCATTTACTTGATTGCCCTTGGCAATGGAGGATATCAACCTAATATCGCAACATTTGGAGCAGACCAATTTGATGAAGACCACTCCAAAGAAAGCCACTCAAAAGTTTCCTTTTTCAGTTACTTTTACTTGGCTTTAAATCTTGGATCCCTCTTCTCAAACACAATTTTGGGGTATTATGAGGACAAGGGAATGTGGGCATTAGGGTTTTGGGCATCTGCTGGTTCAGCTATATGTGCACTAATCTTGTTCCTTGTTGGGACACCGAGGTATAGACATTTTATACCAAAAGGTAACCCACTTTCAAGATTTTGCCAAGTGATTGTTGCTGCATTAAGAAAATGGAAAACTGTGGTCCCTTCAAGTGATGACAAATTATATGAAGTAGATGGTAAGGAGCCTGCACAAAATGGGGACAGAAAAATACTTCATACTCATGGATTCAAGTGAGATTTCTATTTTTGACATAAATATTTTGAAATTGGGAGACGTAAGATTTAATTTCATATTTCTGTATGCAGGTTCTTGGACAAAGCCGCAGTTATCACATCAAAGGAGTATTCTTTAGAAGGAAAGGATCTCGGCAGTAATCCGTGGAGCCTTTGCTCGGTGACACAAGTTGAAGAAGTAAAATGCGTACTTAGACTTCTTCCAATTTGGCTATGCACCATACTATACTCTGTTGTCTTCACTCAGATGGCCTCTCTTTTCGTAGAACAAGGGGCTGCAATGAAAACCACTATTGCTGGCTTTCATATTCCTCCAGCTAGCATGTCTAGCTTCGACATTCTCAGCGTTGCAGCTTTTATTTTCATCTATAGGCGAGTTCTCGACCCTCTTGTTGCTAGATTTAGAAAGTCTTGTCCCAGAGGGCTAACCGAGCTTCAACGAATGGGAATTGGCCTAATCATAGCTATAATGGCAATGATAGCAGCCGGTATAGTCGAGCATTTTAGACTGAAGTACGTGCAGAAAGATTGCTTGAAATGTTCGAGTACTTTGAGTATATTCTGGCAAGTCCCACAATATGTTTTAATCGGCGCATCAGAGGTTTTCATGTACGTTGGACAATTGGAGTTCTTTAACGGGCAGACGCCAGATGGTTTAAAGAGCTTTGGGAGTGCACTTTGCATGACTTCCATATCATTAGGAAATTATGTGAGTAGCTTGCTAGTGACTATAGTCATGAAAATTTCTACTACTGATAAAATGCCTGGATGGATTCCTGGAAACCTCAACAAAGGTCATTTGGACAGATTCTACTTCCTTTTAGCAGCTTTGACAACTGCTGATCTTGTGGTGTACCTTGTGACAGCAAAGTGGTACAAGTACATAAAATTTGAAGAGAGAAATGGGACAAACAATGGAGAAATGCCTTGAGATTTCAGACTAGTCTAGATATAAGTTTTCTTCTATCATTTTCAAAGTGGTGTATTAAATAAAGAAAATGCAGAAGTGTATGGGCTCATGGTATGCTGCGAAATAAAAGCGTGTGTGAAATTGTATGTGCAAGGAAACTAGAGTTGTGCATCCACTTCTCTAAGTTGAGCAACATTTGAGGGCAAGTGGTAGATGGAGGATTTCCTCTATTCAAATTTACTCTAAATTTCCCTTAAATGTAATTCTATATAAATGAGTCCTCTGTTTTTTTATTCAAATTACTGTTCTCTTTGGAATTTTTATTGTCTACTATAATCACAATATTCATCCAGATTATAGGCTTATTTATATTATCAAGAATGTGTTTATTTCCATCTAAACTTGTTCCCTTTGTTGGAAAATATGGATAATGGGTCGCCTATGTGGGGTGACCCGACCTGCAGGATTTTAAAAGGGTTAAAGGGAATGGTTTAAATTCTAAATTCAAACTCATAACTTCCAAGTAACCACTTGAAACTTCCATATAGAAGTTATGGAAAAGAGGGAAAAAATGCAAGACATGAAAAAATGGTGAAATTTTCATATGAAAATTCATTTCAAAATTGGAAAATCCCTAGAATCACATTTTTGGCATGAAATCTCACAAGAAATGACATTTAGATTGTAGACAATAATACCCTTCCATTGTGATCGGGATTTGGATCATTGGAGTGCAAGAAAATGCAAATTTTAGAGATTTGAAGACAAGGTGATTCAACCACACAAAAATCTTGAAATTCATCTTTTCTAGTAAGTTTGTTGACCCAAAATTCATTCAAAGCATGTTACGATTTTTTCTACATTGGTATCAGAGTCATAAGGTTGAATTCCTTGCAGTAATTCATGCTTAATTATGCTATTAAATGATAGAATTGGGTTGTGAATCTTGTATGCAAAGTTTTGAAATCTTATGTGGTATTTAGTGGCATCATTTGATTTATTGCCATTTGTTCGTTCATTTTCATACAATAAGATTAGTAGGTTAGAAAGGTCTTCTCATAAGTTTTCCAACCATATAAAGAGCTCAAATTGTGGACTTGAAACAAAGAAGTTATGAGGTTTTGAAATTTGGACGATAATCTGAATTTTTTGCATAAAACTTGATAAAACATGAAACTTCATCACATGATAACTTTTTATATATTAAGTTTCATACTGTCTATTTGGTATGGTTGGATAGATCTTCTCAATACCTTTCTAACGATATAAAGATCATTAATTTTGGACTTGAGATGAGAAAGTTAAGCTTTTCCAAAGTTTAGATGAAAATCTTTTTTTTAGTGAAAATTTGTAAAATCAGAAACTTTATCAGATGATGACTTCTTTCACATTGTGTTTCATGATGCCCATTTGATATGGTTGGATGGATCTTCTCGAGACCTTTCCAACAATATAAAGAACATAAATTTTGGCCTTGAAATGAAGAAGTTATAGCCTCCTGAAATATTGATAAAAAATGTGAATTTTTTTATTTTTTTTAAAGACGAAGAATATTTTTTTCCCATTTTTTAGTCTTGATCGGATCTGTTTGGGTCCAGAACAAAATTTTAAAAGTTTATATTATGACATCTAACCACACAGATGAACTCAGAACATTAAAATTGATTAGAGACACGAATTAACGAATTTTTTTCATTGAATAAGCGCTGTTGATTGGCATGTAGTGGGTGTTCATTGCCCTTTTTTTTATTAAAAAAAAAAGTTAAAAGTTGGAATGTCAAATAAAATTACCATTTGACTTTCTCAAATGAATTTTAGAAAATTGCAAATTTGTCCCTCAAATATTCTTGATTTTTATGTGCAATTAAAATTAATTTTCAGATAATTAAAAATATTTTTTTGGATTCGATTAAATTCTGAATTTTTTTTATAAAAATCGAGAATATTTGTTAAGTAGTATTTGCCTAGTGGGAGTTATTTTTTTTTGAAGTATTTCATTTTTAGATGAAAAATACTTCGAAGATATTTAAAATACCGCATTATATATACGTTCATAAGTCGTGTGGGTCTTAATTAAGTTATGTGATCCATTGTGACTTGTTTTCAGTTTTTTGTGCTTGATCAAATATAACTAGATCTGCACAGATTTATAGCATTCTTAGAAGGAATACTAGAAAATCAAAGCTATGAAACTTGTTGAAATGTTTCATGTTTATCGATATAAATGAATGAATTTGGAACATGACCTATTGTGTAACACGTAAGTATTTTAGGATATAAGTTTTTTATGACAAGCAGAATATAATAATTCTAATATCACTTCCCAGTTATTAGAACTGTGTTGCGACCGAGATTTAGATGGGATTGAGAATTTGTAAAATAAAACTGAAACGATGTTAGTTTTATTTTTGAATTATAATTGAAGTTATCTTCTGAAATAATTAATTTGTTATATCATGATGCATGTCATGTTGGATAAATGTGCATATTTATGTTTTTATTGCATATTATGAAATTATCTAATTGAATACATCATGTATTGTTATAAATGTTAATGTCAGTAGAATTAATGAGATTCTTACTTAGACTTATTGATTGTCAATTGAGTGATAGTTCGGTGATTGGAAGATTTAGAGAAAATCTCACCAAGAACTATTTGATTCATCGATTGAGTGGGAGTTTTGAAGTTGGAAAAATTAATGTGAATCTCACTTAGAACCCATGGAATTTTGTATTATTAAATTAAGTTTATGATAATGAAACGATAGGATTGCGGACGATGATTGGGAACATATTAAACTTTCGACTCTGTGTTTAACATTGAACTATCGTAGATGTTAATTTGCATTAATGCAAAATTAAATATGTGCATAAATGGGCATTGATTAAAAATAACATGTCTCTAAAATCTGATAAATCATGGCATCAAAATTTATAGAAGTTAACCTTAATAAATGTGATAAACTAAATGCGATAACATTTGGCATGATAAGCTTTTAAATGTACTAGAAGGACATGATACTTTAGAGAGCATCAACCACGTAATAGAAGACCTTATGTAAGTCATACTACTCTAGAGAATAAAGATCAGAGTCGAATTTAGTCGAGTACGGGAAAATGTGAATTTTAGTACTCGAGCATTTAAATTGTTAAGCTATGTTATAAATGATCTTTTTTTCTCAAATGTGACTTAGTTGGTGGTTAGCATAGTGTTAACATTTTCATTGGTCACACTAATTTTAGATGAGTAGTAAGTTCAAATTAGTCTCTTCTTAATATATGGAATTTTGAAAGTCATTGTGACTTACAAATTGAAGTGTCACTTTTTTTTCTATTGATACTACCTGCTATGTGAGTTAAAAGACATGCGACTTGATGTTGCTAAGTCTCGAGGACATGCTTATGTAGTAATATTCTAGCTTGCATAAGATTTTGAATCTTAAGCATTGAATGAACTATAATAAATGCGGGATAGATGTGGGAGACTGGTAAAAGGACCAAGACGAACGATCAGATAGTAAGTGAATGAAAGTGATTTTGGTAGAGGATCAATGTTATAAAGGTTCAAGTGCTTCAACTATACGATTTGAATCTCTTAGCTTGAAAGTGGTTAAGTTAAAAGATATTACACTTGAATATATTTCTCTTAGTGTTGTTTACATGTCAACACTATACATATTGGATCTTATCTTGTGTGGATAGTGGATTCAAAGGTTAGAAACCCACTTTATATGAGATCAAAAGGTATATTATTCTATTGTCGAGTTTTTGACTTGATACAAAGTAGATATATACAAATAATAAAGATGAAGTAAATGTTTATATGACTGATACTGGAATTTAGTATTGCAAAGTGGAGAAACTGACCTCCTATTTGACATTAAGATAATATCAAAGAATCCACTAAATTTGATCTCAGTTATTGTTTTTCTAATAGTGGTCTCTTACTTGAACTTATGCGTGATATTTCTATTCGTACTCACAGTGGTGATGTTTATTATGGTTCTGGATATTTGTACAATTGTTTGAGGGTTTGAGTTGAGAAAATCATTGAAAACTGTAAGAGCTAAATTTCTGTAGAATAAATCCATTCAAATTTCTTTGCGGACTGTGATTAAAAGAGATAGAGATGGAACTTTACTTTTCATTACATTTATAGATAGATTCACACATTTTAGATATGCCTCTGGTTTTCTTAAATTGAAGATATTGTACTGGTTTAGATTTTTCTGAAGTCAAGTAGAAAATCAGATTGTGGAAGTGAAGACTTTGAGAATTATCTGATGTCATGACTCTCTATCACGAGATATCAATGATCTATGCAATGAAAGAGATTATTATTTGATAGATTATTCCTTAATCACCAATAATTATATGGTGTATTTGATTGAAGGAACGAAATATTGCTGAATGTGATGAAGTTTAAGATATAGAGTCCAACTTACGTATTTGCTTTTGAAAAGAGCGTTACCTAACTACAACGTATCAGTTAATAAAGTTATCTCAATGTTGGTAACTTCATAATATATAAGTTTGGACACGTAAATGATCTAATGTGGGTTTTCATAGACTCTTAACTGACTATATATGTTCTCGATAATGAGTATGGGAACATGAGTCTTTTAAGAACAAAATGTGTCTCAATGACATATATGTAGTCCAAAAAGGTACTTAAGTGGAATTTTTGGATGGATATCGAGTCATAAGATATGACATTTGACATTTTTTCCAATAAGGGAGAAAAAGATTGGAGAACATCGTTGAAATTGATATTATATGTATTGATAAATCAGTTTTGAATATATAAGAGACGATCCAAACTTCTAATTCAAGTAGGAGTAATCTGTTTCCGAGTTGGACTTATCTATCCAAGTGGGAGCCATATAAGAACTGTCTAATTTCAATGATTCTTAGTTCCAAGTTGGATCTAAGAGCTAGTTCAGAAAATCAAAAGAGGAATTTCGAGAAAAGTGATGGAAGTCTATATATGGAGAATATAATTTCAACCTAATCTGGATATGGTGAAAGTTCTATGCGGACATTATGTTTACTGAGAACATTTAGATTCTTGAAAGTTAAGTGAAAAACTAATGCGTTTTTGAAAGATAAAGCTCATTTTTTAAAAATGTTATACTCAATGTGAGTTTATTGAGTTGAATAAGATTTTTCATAACGATGGGATTCACTTTTGTACATCAATGCTAGCCGTGATGGTATGTTTACATTTAGAGTTACACCAAATTGATCTAGAAACTGTATTTTTTATTCTCAATTGAGAAATGATTAAAGATATCAACATGAATCGACTTTTATATTACATGTTAAAGCCTTTTTTTTATATAGTGGTAACTTTACAGTTACACGCATGGCCAAATACAGTCATCTCGACAGTCGTACTTGAATTTTTAACAGGGTTAAATCTCGTACAAGAATTTCGTCATATGAACGAAAATTACTGTATTTGTACCAAAGGTCTGATTGTAGGTTGTAATTCTAGTATTGATATTAATGACATTGGATTGGCTAAGCATGATAAGGAGTGCATAGAAACCAATTTGAAATGATTGTTGTCATTTTTTTTAGACAAAAGACATGGGTTTAGCAAATTGCATGATTTGTGCTAAGAATATTCTTCGTATGTTCTTGCTCTATTATAAGAGTTTTATGCTATAAATGCTCATGTGGAATTGCAACTGTGACCATATAAGTCTTCATAAATGTCCAAAAATTTCATAAGTACACAAAGAAATATCCAAAGAATCATATCTAGTATGGTTAAGAGTTAGGAGATAGAAGTATACTATGATATATACTTTTCCTAACAATGATCATGCCATGGATCTAATCAGTAGATATCAATATTATCTTTAGAAAATGTATTGATATCTGAAGGGTGCTGCTGTCAGTTATTATATTTCGTTGTCAAAGGAATAACTTATGATTGGAATAGATATACAATTGTTGACTAAGAATGAGAGTTAATCGAGCACAATTAGTTATTTAACTTGTGCGCTTTTGCTATATAGAGTAACAAGAAGCATATGTTGTTATGTATATCTTGGCAGCTAAAGAAATTATTTGGCATGGATGTATCGAGCATCTAATGATACTAGTTGAGAATATGAGATCTATGATAGTTACGCAACTATCTTATATATTAAGATCTCAAGTATCAAAATAGAACCAAACACTTAGAGTGTGTTTGATTGACAGGAAAAATATCACCTAGAAAAGAAAATATTTTCTATCTTTTGTGGAAAATAAGAACAACCTCTACCTAAGGAAAATGTTTTCTTTAAAAACAAGGAAAATTAGGCGTATTTTCAAAAGTTGGAAAATATTTTCCATGGAAAAAAATAGCAATCAAACACTCTAAATAGGAATTTGGGTGAAAAACTGATATTTTCCATGAAAAATAAATGTAATCAAACACACCCTTAATGGTAATTATGTGAGAGACATTAGCAAAGAAAGTGTCTTTGCGATATATCTACATAAATAATGATATGTAATTATCGTACTCTAAAGATGTTTAGAGATATATTTGTTGATAATATGGAATCTCTAGAATTTCGTGGAATATGATACTTGGTGTATCGGACAAACTCTTGATTGAGTTTTGTTTGCCCATAGATGAACAATTTTGAGTCCATGTGTAATCTAATGTTGGGATTACAAGATAAATGATTTGTATGGACGTATAAAGTATGTCCAACGGGTTGATATTGGCTTACTCACACAAGCAATCGCCTCAAACGTTTTAAGATATGCTGAGATGAGACACAGTGATCATGTTGTGTACATGATCCAATTGCCTTGATAGTTATCATTTTGTTTACCTGATCCAGTCACTTTGATAAAGTATCAAGATGATATTACAACAAGTAGTCGAAATGGATTTCGCTATCCATTAAACCCGTTTAGTAGCCAGATCGAGTTCTCAATTTGAGAATGCCTGGAGGAATGAACATAAGGAGAACTCAAGTTAGGTATTTAGGAATACTTGAACAAGGATCTGTACGATGTTATTTGTTTACAAAGAATATGACATACGTCCTAAGAAATAGAGAAAATATCGTAGCACATGTTTCATACCGCGTGTGCTTTTACGACCAATATTGGGTAAATGAGTTAATAGATCCCTGCTTCCTCATTGTGTGAGACTCTGAGGTTTATATAACCTCCTATATACCCTTATGGCTTTTGACTATTTCTTGAGATTTTATTTCAGTGTTACTACTTTATCATATTGTCAACGACTATGATTGATTCGGTTTTATAGGGCATGTCTAGGAAAGCAGCTGATTTAAAATCGAAGGATTCAACTAGGAAAGGAAAACTATTTTGACCAACATTTATGTTTGTATTCACCGGCCGAACAATTGTATTTAACCATTTTGGGTATAGAATGCAATTGTGAATACAATGATATGATGCAGAGTTCAAGTATGTTCCACAAATACTCGAGGGATCGGAAATACTTGAATTAATGTTGGAAAATGAGTCTGGGGTATAGCGAGATGTGATGTTCCTCCTCTAGTAGAGCTACTATATATCCCTAACAGGTTTATAGTACCATGAGCTCTAATATTACTCGTTGGTCGCACGATTCATTTGCCGTATGAATCTTTGTGAGATAGATCTTGAGAAGGATCTAAGATGTGATATTCGTTGTTACTTGTGGCTCAGATCAACCCCATCATGTACGAGTGGGAGATGTTGGAAAATATGGATAATGGGTCACCCATGTGGGGTGACCCGACCCGCAAGATTTTAAAAGAGTTGGAGGGAGTAGTTTGAATTTAGAATTCAAACCCATAACTCCCAAGTAGCCACTTGAAACTTTCATATAAAAGTTATGGAAAAGAGGGGAAAAATGCAAGACATGAAAAAAATGGTGAAAAATTCGTATGAAAATTCACCTCAAAATTGGAAAGTCCTTAGAATCACATTTTTTGCATGAAATCTCACAAGAAATAACACTTAGATTGTGGACAATAATCCCCTTCTATTGTGATCGGGATTTGGATCATTAGAGTACAAGAAAATACAAATTTTAGAGATTTGAAAGCAAGATGATTCAACCACACAAAGATCTTGAAATTCATTTTTTCTAGTAAGTTTGTTGATCCAAAATTCATGTCAAAGTATGCTACGATTTTTCCTCTCACCCCTCCTACCTTATCATCATTGACGTCATTGTTTTCTACAGAAAAAGTTATGGCGTAATTCTTCTCACTAGAAAGTTCAAGAATGTGAATTAATATTTAAATGCAAATACATTTTCAAACTAAATTTTACTAGACAAAGCGTAAGCATGAGTTCGACTTTGATTGATATTTAGAAACAATTCAAGCAATTTGGGGCTTGAAACAAAGTCGTTGAAGACTTTTTTTGAGAAAATTAGTAGATTCACGAACTTTTATAAAAATTCACGTGTGTTGGTGATTTGTACATAACTACCAACAATAAGTGGTCAATCATTGCCGATTCACCTCCCTTAATGTTTGTGGACGACAATGTTAGTCGACGTGATTTAGTTGATTGTTGAATTAAAATATTTATTTAGTTTTTCTACATAATACTAGCAATAAATAAATTATAATATTTTTTTTTTGGAATACTGTTTTATTCCCATTTGCTATTGTATTTTTTTTTTTTTTTGGAAACCTTTTTTTTTCCCATTTGCTATTGTATTTTTTTTTTTTTTTGGAAACCTTTTTTTTTCCCATTTGCTATTGTATTTTTTTTTTTTTTTGGAAACCTTTTTTTTTCCCATTTGCTATTGTATTTTTTTTTTTTTTTGGAAACCTTTTTTTTTCCCATTTGCTATTGTTTTTTTTTTTTTTTTTTTTTTTTTTGAAGCTTTTAACATGAGAATCAGTATATATTAAGATTTAGACCGAACTACTGCTATCATTAGAAGGTTTAAGATCCTATTCCACATTTTTAAAAGATTTGGAGACCTCTGCAGCAAATTTTCCATAAAAATACATTAGCAAAAAGCAGAGACTGCGCTCCTGCATGGCCCAATTTTATTGGTCAGTCATTTAACATCCGTCACTGCTTGTCAACGCAGCCCTAATTTCTTCTCCACTATCTCATCTAATCGGTCGAAAATTCTGTCGAAACTTCATAATTTCCCCTAGACGAACTCGCTCCTACTGAGTCGGCCATGTGGAGAAACTCGCTGAGTTTTTCATCCAAACTCGCCCACTCTAATTCGAGTTATTGTCTCCCCTTCTTCCTTCGCACTTCCCCGAAACCTTCCTATCATGCCCTTCTTGGCCGATCTAATTCCACAAGCCCAGAGTCCACGTCGGTGGCCGATCCAGTGAAGTGGTCCGAGTCCGGTCCTGGGATCGTAAATTTTGGGGCTCATGCCGCGTCAGCCAGCGCCGCTGACTTATCGTCGTTAGCGGCTTCGTCGATGGGGAAGGCTAAGGATGTGGCGTACTTGGCCAAGCATTATGGTCGCTGTTATTGGGAGCTCTCAAAAGCTCGTCTGAGGTGTGTTGAAACTGGTTCAGTTCACACACTTTTTTTTTTTTTTTGACAAAATTTTAATTTCGAGGTGTTGGAATTTCGTGACCTCAAGCATAATGTTAGAAATGTAGATCCATCTTATTGGAGAATTTGGTTGGTTTAGAACATATTTTAAATGCATTTCACGTCAGTCAAATTGCTCAATTTTATGGTGATTAATGGATTTGGCAAATTTTTTATTTTTGCTGATTGAAACGTGATATTAATGTACTTTGTGGTACGTGTTTAAGAGCTTAGGCAGAATATTTAGATTTCAAATAGCTAACGTAAAAATAAAGGGCAGCCTACTGACTGTGATTACCCTGTGGTTTGTATATATGTCCGTTTGCAATAGCTTTTGTCACTTAAAATAGATCAAATCTATTTTTCTGATGTAACTGGATTTCTTAATTTACAACTTCTGCATTTGGAGTAGAGGCTCTAGAGGGTAAGGAAGGGGAAGGTAGAGTTGATAATCTGCACAACTGGTTTATTTGCATAGTTTTATCCATTCTCCTTCACTCCACTATAATTAATTATGCATTTTCTGTGATTCCACTCCCCTCGAAGAATAGATCCCTGGATATCCTAATCAGATACTGCTGCTTCTACCCATGCAGAATTTTGTATCACTTAAAGGAATAATCCTGAGGATGAAACAAGAGTGCTGTATTGCTGAAATAACCTCCTCGTATTGTGATTTACATGTAATTGTGCTTGATTGATTTGTCATATGTTTTTAACCTTTTGAGGTGGATTTTTTCTTTCTTTTCCAACACCTGCATGTACGGAAGAAAAAGAAAATTCTTAAATAGGTTCTTACATAAAGAGCTTATATTTGTTTGAATCAGTGATAATTTCAAGAAAAAATTAATCCGTTTGGTCTATACGTTTGTAGATATTGAGTTTGTCAAATTGGGGAAAATAACTCATTGAGTGGGATATAATGAACTTTCATTATACGGGCATGCATATCATTCAGGATTGTTTCATCCAGAAGCTCGATAAGAAATATATAATTAAATTCTGAATCACCTGTATAGAAGGGGGTTAGAGTTAATAAATTGACCAGGATTATTGCGGGGCAAGGTTTGGATAAGATTCCTCCGAAAAAGGGAAGAGGATTGCTTATGCACAAATCTTGTGAGTCTTTAAGATACTTTGCCAAGGAAAAAAAAGAAAAATGAACAAAATAGTTTTGGCATGATTCTTCCGTATTGGTGGGTGACGTCGAGAAAATTTTCATGCATTCCCAAGAAGACAACTTTCAAAAATTCATCCGATTAATCCTCCTTTTGAAGTCTTTTTGGATGGATACATTTTTTATTTCATCTGCAGAGAAAACAAGTAAGATGGGATGTACATTCTTGAAGTTTTGTCGGTCACTAATACATATAATTGCACTAAGTCTAGAATATTCAGTATCGATATGTTATGTGTCTGTTATTATCAAATTGGGGTTTTCATATATCCTCAAACAGTATTATCTTGTGCGTGGATTCTGTGCGTACAAGGTGTTAAAGTTGGGCAAAATGAATTGGTCACAATCAGACAATATCACACGTTCTATGACACCAAGAGACGTGGTAAAGTTACTTCCAATGGTCTGTACCCATTTGTCAAAAACTTTGGCATCTTGATGTAATAGCTTTTTATATTTCTGCTAGTTTTGGAGTACATTTTCTACCTCATAACCATATATCTGAATTACAGTGAAAAATGCTGGCTAACCAATTTGTAATAAATCCTGGTCTATCTCCCCATATAATTGTATCAGACCTTCTTAGCATTTGTTTGATCCCCATTGTTCCAGAATACATTTGTTTCTCTTTTTTTCAACCACACATTCTTTAATAAAATAATATTACACGCAAACCCAAAACTTTTCTTTACTTTTTAACCACACATTCTCCATTAATTTACTATTCCAAAATGCATTCTGCCAAAATAGGGCTCCAACAGGCGCTTAATTTTCTGATTGCTTCTGTCTACTCTAGCAATTTTGTAAGAGTTTCACTCAGTATATGTGTGTTTCCTTTTATGAGTACTTTTATTCAATAGCTGGTTACATCTATATCTTGAATGCTCATCCTCTCATATATCCTTTTTTACATTGTCTTTAGCATGCTAGTTGTTGCTACTTCTGGCACTGGATATATCCTTGGTAGTGGCATTTCCATTGACTACCTTGGTCTTTGCTGTACCTGTGCTGGCACGATGATGGTTGCAGCTTCTGCCAACTCCTTAAATCAGGTCTGTTGCGCTTTTCATTTTAATATATATATATTGGAAATTATAAAGTGAGGTCTGCTTTGGACAATCTTCGGTCATATTCATGGGGACTAAACCTCACGCCATTCAGTGGTATCTTAAGCTTGTTCAAGCATCTGCCTTGAGAGAGAGAGAGAGAGAGAGAGAGAGAGAGAGAGAAGGGAAAACGGAGAAATAGGAAGAAGAAAAATGAAATAAATTTTGTTTCTCTCATCCATGACCTTAAATGAGAAAAAGAAAAGGAAACCAGTCTTCATGGGAAACATGGATATGTTCACTTGGCAGGGTGGAGTTCTTTCTTTTGTCAACCCTTGTTTATTTCCCCGCTGAGGCTCTAGAATCATCAGATACCATCATAATGTTTTATATTCGCTTTATAATCCAAGTTTAGCGACACCTGTAGTCGTATAATCATTGTGTTTTAGTTCATTATGAAGGGAACCAAATGAGAGAGAAGAAGGTCTTGTGCAATTTGCAAAAGAGATGTATCAGTGAGTGGATGCCCTTCTTTTGCATTTTTTAGACAATATGAAAACAAGTAGGTAGTTATCGATTGACTTGCTTGACGTGAAACTAGATAGTGACTGACTATAGTGGGATGCTCATAGTTTTATCATCTGCTGTATCAATTAAGATTTGTTTGATAAAAATGAACACTTGTCGGCTTCCAAAAAAAAAATGGACAGTTCTTTTGTTTCGCATCAAAGCTGCTCACATATAATTTTTAAAAGAAAAAGTGTTCTGTGTATGTGATTGATTCATTTCTATTAGTTGTTCAACTAAATGATGTGTATTATTCTTTTGAATTTCTGTTTACGCTCTCAAAGCTGTTTTCCAGTTTATAATGGATTTTATATATTTATTGTTGATAAATTGAAGTCATTTATTTGCCATGAGTTGTGCTTTAGGTTTTTGAAGTAAATAATGATGCCAAGATGAAACGAACCAGACATAGACCACTTCCATCAGGACGTCTTACTGTACCTCATGCAATCACCTGGGCATCTTCTGTAGGTGTAGCTGGCACTGCTTTGTTGGCCTGCAAGGTTGTCATATGTCTCAGTAACTTGTTTGATAGCTGATAATAGGATATTGTATTCTCTTTTTTATCCCTGGCAAGGAACTGATGTTGCAATCTTTATGCCAAGGTGGCAGGCTAATATGCTGGCAGCTGGCCTTGCAGCTTCAAATCTTTTTCTTTATGCATTTGTATACACTCCACTAAAGCAGATACATCCAGTAAATACTTGGGTTGGGGCTATTGTTGGAGCCATTCCACCTCTTCTTGGGTAATTTCTCTTAGCCACTTTAAAAACATCTTTCTTTTTTTTTTTTTTTTTTTTTTTTTTTTTTTTTTTTTTAATATCTCTTCTTTTAAGATTCTTCCCCACGGAAAATATGCTGGAGGTATGCTTGATATTATTAATCACAGTTATATTTGCAATTGGTGGTATTTTTCCTTTTGTCTGGTTCCATCTCTTTTGAGCAGATAAAATTGGAACATCAATTTTGAGTTCGATGGCCTATGCATTGTTAACATAAAATTTCAGTACGAGTTTTTTGTATCCTTAGATGTATTACTGACATTTTCTTTTGGCTCTGTACATTATTGGATAAACTTTCTTCATTATTAGCTGCACTAGTGTGCTGCGTTAGTGGTATCCTGAGCTTTTAAAATATAACTTGTACATATTTTTCTTACAAAGCTTTTAGTATAATGCCCATAATGCTTAAGAGATGGAAACATGTATTCAATATCTTGCAAACGTGGAAGAAATGTTTTCTTTGAATTCGCTCCACCTCAGATATTAAATTTTATACCTGATTTTATTTATTCTACTCTTGTCGACGGTGAAGTTGGAAATAAAGATAAAATAAATCTTATTAGTCTTTTCCTTGAGTTTCCCCCCCTTACCAGATTAGAGTATTATATGTGATTTTGAGAAACCATTCCATGGTTCAAATTTTTTGGAAAATATCGTCTTTATCTGGTTAAAATGTGTATTAGATCTATTCTAAATTATAATAGTAGCCCTTACTAAGAGAATTTCTGGTATATATTATTTAGTTTAGTTATTTATTTATTTAGACATTCCGTTTTCTACCTACTTATTTTCCACATTCTGCTCTCCCTTGTCAGTCCTCTTCTAGAAAGTGGTGCATCCTTCCAATCGGTAAAAGTAATGTTTCCATGTTTAAATCAAGATGTAAAGTTGCAAACAGACAGTAAAAAAGTGAAGAAAATTTAAACTTGACGTTAATCATACCCTGTTAGCTACACTGGAACCTTCTACAGTGGGTGAGGAAAAGAATTCAGCAGCTATGGTGGTGGTGGATGGTGCGACAGTGGGTATGAAATTGAGAGTGAGACTTTGATTAGTGTCCCAGATTGAAATTAAAGAGATTAGTTTGGTTAGCGCTTAGCAAGATAAAATAGAAAATAGATCTTAAGATTTTGGGAGGCAATCAAAACCTATCTATGAGGTCTTTGTGATGTCTAATTTTCATCATCTTCTGAATCATTGTTTACCCTTATTCACAAACTAATTCTTTGAATTGTCTGCAATGCATGCATGCAGCCAGCTCTATAAACAAGTATGCAACATCCTTATTATCCTAGGATCATCGAGCCTTGTAACAGTTCCAAAAGTTCAAAAGGTACTGCCAAAATACCCAAGTACAACCTAAATATCTTTCTTTTGCATCTTTCTGATGCTGGAATCCTATCACTATCCATTTACCCTCGATTTTCTTTCCTTTCAGTCATTAAATTGATTAATTCTTAACGATATCAATTTAACCCCCTTCCTGTCTTCCCCAATATTTATTTTTGTTTCCTGTCCAAGTTCAGCATAGATTGGTCCCACTCCTCAATGGAAAAGGAGCTTAGATAGGAACCTTTTGTTTACGAACATGCCCATTTATGATGAACTTGTCATTGATTTTCATACTGGTTTTTCATTTTTCTTCGAGCATTGTCTGCTAATAGAAATTTGCTGCATGAACTCACAACCTTCACCTACACGACTTTAGTATGAATAAATCATATCTGGTGTATTACATCCACATGTAGATATCAATAAGATTAATAGTTGATTTGAGCCATGATTGATTAATCTCTTCTTTATTCCTCATAGAGTAATGTGACATTTTTTTTCTTTCTTTTCAAAGCTTGATATCTTCAAAAGAAATTGTGTACTAGCATGCTATAGTTGCAGTCTTTAGAAACTATTTTAACCTAAAATTATAATTTGCTAGCATCCACAAAATTCCATTTTGGGCCACAAATATATGTTAACTTGCCTGACAGTAATTTCTTTCTCCTTTACAAGGTGGGCTGCAGCTTCCGGCCAGATTTCACTTAATGCAATGATTCTCCCAGCTGCTCTATATTTTTGGCAATTACCTCATTTTATGGCCCTAGCATACTTGTGTCGCAAAGATTATGCAGATGGAGGGTATGAGGGTCAAACTATTTTTTATTTCTCAGTATATTAGAATTTATTGTATGACGATGCTTGACTTAAAAGATGAATCAACTTGCTTGGCATGGGAAAGTTACTAGATCAGCTCTCTTGGTAGAATGTTTGTATTAAATGAACCTTTTTCTTTTTGACTTGGTTCTAAATGATCTTCTGCTCTCATGTAGTAACAATCTGCAAAAGTTTAGAGCTTCCGTAGCAAGTAGCAATGGAATTCGTTAGACAAATCTTTACCAAGGGAAATGAAAATTTTACATCACTGTATTTGCATGGTTAAGGAAGTTGGCATTCTAATAAATTTCACTATCAGCTTTGTCATCTTAAGAGTTGGGCGTTTAACCTTTTGCAGATGGACATTATGTCGATTTCTTTAATTGTCATTCATCAAGTCTATTGAGTCTCTAATTTTTACTGTATCTTCTTTCCTTTTAGGTTCAGGATGTTTTCTCTTGCCGATGCTTCAGGTCTGAGAACGGCCTTGGTTGCTTTGAGGAACTGCCTATATCTACTTCCCTTAGGTTACCTTGCGTATGATTGTGAGTTGATTCTACAATTTTTAATTTTTTTTCAATTTTTGTTGAGTCGGTTTACCTTTTTGTTCTTTCCTTGGTTAGTAGTAGGCTAAGTTTATTATGAGTATATAATCAAACCTGCTGCCTTTAATTTAAATGATTAGCTAATTACTTTCTTTTTTCTCAAGAAAAGTAATTAGTGCTTGTGTCCCAGTTCAGCCATTTTTTTGACAAGAGAGCATCTATACTTCTCCTAATTTGTTTGTTCATATTGATTTTACATTTTCTACTTGCCTAAGCTTAATAACCATAGTTAGTTCTCTGTTTTTATAAACACAAATTTTGAGAGAGTCGTCCCATTTGATTATGGCATGCTAGTTCTTCATCGTCTTGGGTAATTAATGAGATTGAAGGTTGGTTTTACTGGAAGTGTGTTTTTGTGGAGCCTGCCTCTTTTATTTATTTTATTTTTTTCCCAGTCTGTTTATTCTGTAGATGCTTCTTATACTTCAAGATCTTCTTTCAAAGGAGACGGGGGCTGTTGCATTTGTATCTAAAAGGAAAATGCTTCCCTGTACACATGCAAGTTTATATTGATGATAAGTTGGATTATGCTACATGTACATTATGGTGTTCATAATGTATGAGTAACATAACATCGTTGGAGAGTTGAAAAACAATTTTTTCAACCCTTTAATCATAAAATTTCACGTGTACATTATGAACTCCCTTATGGATACCATAATGGACATGTAGAATTATCCTAATAAGTTTTATGGCATAATCTGTAGAAGCAGTTGATCTTTCTCTGATGATTATTGTCGGGAGTACTATTTGCATTCTTAATAATGACTATCCGCAGGGGGTATAACATCTGGGTGGTTCTGCATCGAGTCGACGATACTTGCTCTTGCGATTAGTTGTACTGCAGCATCCTTCTGCATGAACCGGACGGCAAAAACAGCCAGGAGAATGTTCCATGCTAGCCTTCTTTATCTTCCGGTGTTTATGTCTGGCCTTCTAGTTCATCGTCAATCTGACAATGAGCAGTCTGTGCTAGTGGAGAAGTCACATAAGTTCGTTGAACTTCTTCCTTCCCTGGAAAGTATTGAAGACTATGCGGAACACATTCCTCAGAGAAAATATAAACGTGATGGGGTCGGTTCTCAAGCACGGCCACCTGTGGCATACGCCTCAGTCGCGCCATTTCCTTTCTTGCCTGCTCCTGCATATGTTAGTAGCTAAATTATTTCTTCTTTATAAGTTTAAATAAAAAAAGGAGGAAAAGCCAATGGGGTATACTTTTAGATTTTGTTTTTGATGTGAGAAAAATTCAGTAAGTGGTGTAGAACATATTGGCTCTACGATGTGAGCTGTCGTGTTGATTTGTATATGCAAAAAGGGGCGAGTAACGTTTTCGTTTGGGCTGCTGCTGCTGCTGTGGTCCGTTCTATTTTTTCGTGGAAAATATTGATTATTTCTTTGGGATTTAATTCTATACTTAATGTAATTACATAACAAAAATCTTGACACGATTACATGGATAGAGAGAAGACCTTATTCAATAAGGTTTTAAGCCTCTCTTTGGTAGGATTATAATCAGATCTTTTTTGTATATGTTGATACGAGTTAATAAAATGTGTCGTTAAACTTAAAAAGTTGTGGATCTCGTGAAATATGTGATTAAAATTTATTATTGAATTTAATCAAGATTTTAATTTCTATCGAACAGTAGCTAAATTTATTTTACATTGAAAGTATAGTTTAACAGGGTTATGTAATTATGGAGTTTGATGCTTTCAGTTTACCCTGAACTTTTATAATGCGTAGGTTCGAGGAAATATTTATGCAATGTTTGTGTAATGTTATAGTAAGTTTGTGGATATCTACATCGTCAACTTCTATTACTTATGCTAACGGAAACTAACGAAGTGATTGAATTATTGTTAAGTTAAATTTTTGTAACCCTCACAATTGAATTTCAATGATCTAATCAACGTTGGGGGGAATTTTAGTTCAATAATGTTATTTGTACATCAACATTTTGACATCATTCTTGACATTCCATTGTTTTCAAAACAAGTGTTGGCAGGAAAGTGTTTTTTATTTTCAAACTGTCCAATGTAACATCGTCACGTGACACAATGTAATGAATAGTGTCAAACTCAATGTACAAGTAGCATGATTCATTTTAGTTACCTTCGGTACGATTAACCCTATTTGGGATTAATTAGAGTACATAATATAATAGTTTGGCAGCGAGACCAAACATTAAAAGGCAAAATATGAGTTTGTAGGTTAACGTATACGTCAAAATAATTTTGCGCGATTGATAATTTAATATTGAGTATGTGAAATTAAACATACTATTTCCTTGTTTGATCTAAATTTGATCACTTTATAATCATATATTTTATTAGCATCTATCAAAATTTATAAAAAAATTTGATTTTAAGTTAAATCAAATAGAGGTTATACTTTATATGTTTTATTTTGTACAATATTTTCTATGCGATGTACTATAGAATGTTATTGTGATGTCTTAAAATGAAAGAAATTAATTTTTATTTTTATTTTGTCCAATATTTTCTACGCGATGTACTATAGAATGTTATTGTGATGTCTTAAAATAAAATAAATTAATTTTTATTTTTATTTTTTGGAAAGTTGAGTAGAACAATTTACACCGCCATAAAAGTTGAGGGTCTTGGTGAAAGAGAAAATCGTCAACATATACACTGTACACACATATTTCCTCTGTAATTCAATCGGTCAATCGGCCGGGAATAATCGTAAAGAAATGGCAGTGAGACAGCGGGCGGTGGCAGCACTGCCAACACTTCTGCGAGCGCTGCGAAAAGAAGGAATTTCGAAGCAAAACCAGCCGTTGCCGTCCCTGAGAAGAGCTTTCTCTCTCTACGATCAGATCAATCTCATAGATAACGTCCCCGAAGACCAGCTCCGCTTCCAAGAGTAATCTTCTATAGACATATTTGTCCACAATATAACCAGTTGTTTTCATATTGAATGTCCTATTCGGTTTATCTGACTAATTTATTTGTTAATGGAAAAACCTTTGAAACAATAATTTGCCGCTCGAATTTGCGGGAGTGCGCTTGTTTTATAATTTTAATAAAGGTTAATTTTTTTATTACGTGAATTGTTTTGCTATAAACAAAAAGGCTAATTCAACAAAACTCAGGAAGAGATTCAGATTAAGCCAATAAATTCGTGTAAGATATTTGAATTGCAGGGAGTAGCGTAGTACAAATCCCTTAGTATTTTTCAGTAAAATTGTTGCGTTGCTTCTTTTCATAGAATCATTTCGGAATTGTAATTGCTTTTACTATCGGTTATTTATTAGCTATACATTAGCTTTTCTTGCATTGCATTTTTGGTTTTGATATAGACCTATTGTCTTTAACTACTGAGGGTGCATTGATATAACATTTTCTGTATTCTCATGCATCTCTATGCTTTTTTCTCTTTTCCTTAAAGTTCCGCAGCACAGTGGTCTATATTCCTGCATCTTGTGATTTTCTTCTCTCAATATCTGACTTTTACAAAGTACCTCCTTCAATTAAATCAAAATATGTATATGCACATAATTACATTATACAAAATTTTTATTTACACATCTTATCAATTCATTAGATTTGTTTTACCTTCTCAGTTACATTTTGTTATATGTTGTCCTCAATAATTCTTACATCTGTGGTTTAATTCTTAATTAGATTTGCATATTTTTTTAGGGACATCAGAAAAATGGGAAGTTTGTCTTTTATTGTGTATTATCTTGCACAGCATGCAACTTTCAATCTTTTCCATATTTGTCTACTTATATTAATTGTACACATGAATGGATCTTAGGTGTGCTTGTACATAATATATGGTGGAAGCAGTCTGAAGCTTTTTTTTTTATTTTTTCACGGGTATTTAACTCCACCTTATCTTTTTATCTTTTGTCAGGTTTGATGATACAGGGTTCAAAGTAAATGGGGTCAGGTATGAAGGTAGCTTGCTTTGTGTTGGAAACTTGCTGATGTCTTGGACTCCCAAGAAGTTCTCAGAGATTACTACTGAAAGGTACTTCAGTTGTAAACGTTATATCTCAATTTCATTTAATTACTGCTTTATTTTTGCATGGAAAGAACAAACTCAATATGAAATCCACTTTTTTTATTTTTTAAATTGTTGATTTTAAAAGTTTGCTTCAGATTTCTCAAGAATTGAAAGTGTATAGGAGAAAAATCTAATTTAGTCGATATCTTCAGCTAATTTCTTTTAGGTTGATTTGATTGACGTCTAGTTTTTTATAGCCATATCATCTTGGAAGTGTCAACTGATTGTTGGCTGAAATTTGTTATCAACTGTGAAACAGTCATTCAATGTGTGAACAAAGTTGCAGACTTTATTGGTTTTGGCTCCAGATAAATGGAAGTCTGGATGACTGTCTGATGTTTTTTAATGCAAAAATGTCTTGACATCATAGTCAATCACTTTCTGAGGTCATTGACATTTGACATTGCATAGGTTGAGACACACAATTTAAGCTTTTACTTCTTTAGATTATAAAATGATAACATAGTTGTGTTAGTTTTTTTTTTTTTTCTTTCCCTGATATACAATGATAGTTCTTGGTTGCTTTGGGTTTCGAGGACAACAAATTGGAAATTTAAAAATGAATTTTCACTTTTTGTTTTTAGGTATTTAGTTTATGATAACTAATTTATCTCAGACAAAATAACAATGACCTGTTGATTTTGTGGAGTTATTTCGTGCATTCTGAATCCATTTTCTTTATTTGATTTTCTGCAGCTTATCTATTTTCCAGACTGTACGGCCAATACCTGGTGAGAAGTGTAACAATATCTTTTTGTGAAGAATTTGATGCACAGTTTATTATATCATGACTGTGGTATCCCATCTTTCTGATTTATATAACATTTTGATCATGAATTTTAAGTCTTACTGAACTTCCCTAATACCTGCTTGTGAAGAGTAAACCCTTACAAGGTAAGTTATGCTCGGAAAGAATGATGGCTTTTTGGAAGAGAAAGTTTAACTTGTGCCACAATGCTGGGGGGAACTGCTTTAGTGCTTTTTATTAACAATCACTGTCATTTATTAGCTGCTTTCATGTTTTAGCTTTACTTATTTGCCTTCGGCATTGTATAGAATATTCTCAACAGACATGAAAGGATCTTTTAACAGAAATGGTTGCATTATCTAGTTTTGGTTTACACATTAGAAATTTTCTCTGCATAATTATGAGTGTACAAATTTAAGGTTATACACCATTTTAATCCTTGAAATTATTCTGCTTACCAGATAATGTCACAGTACTGTACCGCTGTTGTTTTGTCATCACTTTTGCCTGTGGACTTCAAACTCCAGAATAATTTTATCAATGGGAAGCGGTTCTTTATTTATGATGCAGGGCTGTTTGAATATGCAGACTAAAGAAAAGAAAAATGGATATCTGATCCCTGAACCTTTACACTGATTTCGTCTGTTCGCCTAGAAAAATAAGCCTGTGGAAGAACCTAGTCTCATGATCTTTTGCTACTTTCAGAACTCATTGAAAGTTTGGAGCTCTGCATGATGTACAGTCTCTACCCAACGGAGATAAATTTTCATTGTTACTTTTTTAAACTGAAATTTCTAAACTTGTCCTGGCTTTGAGTACTCGTCCTTGGACTTGAATTTTTAAGTGAAATGCTATTCAATGGTTAATTCACAGTCCAGAAAGTGATTGAGAACATATCATGGGTCCTGCACTTGGTTTTTCCCTATGCATATGTTATTGCTCTTTCTGAATCTTCTTATGCGACCTTTTAAATGGAAAGCAAGAACTCTAGCTGTAATCACATACAAACTGCTATGTTCATCGCTTATTTATATAGCTAAGTCAGACATCTGATGATTTCAGAAATTTTGATTCTTGGTTGTGGAAGGAACATTCAACCGATAGATCCTCAACTTCGTAGCTTCATTCGTTCTACTGGCATGAAACTGGAAGCAGTTGACTCAGTAAGTATTTTCTGTTACCCTCTCAAATTTTATGTTGTAAGCATGCTTTTTGCATTGCAAATAGTGTATTTAGATTGGCAGCTCTCACCAAGTCTCATCTCATTTAAGTTAGCTCTGTAAATAAGAAAGGGCAGAGTTCAGACTGAGGATCCTAATGGAGTCATATTTATCACTGCCACATGGAAAATTATTGTGTTGTGATTCTTCATCTTACACTACGTGGACATGGAGCTTCCCAGTTTGCAGTATCGCCATTTCTGTCTCACTTCTCCTTACCCCCCTATCTACTCATCTAGCTACAGCATCTCAATGCTGCTTCTTCGTGCACTCTCTCTTTCTTCAACTACTAATACTTGGCATCATTGACCTACCATCATCAATTGCCATGACCCTATTTCTTTCTCCTCTGTTAAATTGATATGCAGAGTCTCAAAGTGATAGTTCCTTCTAATCAAACTCGGCTTATGATTTTCTTAGTAAGCTGTGTGAAGCCATATGGAAGGGGAATGGTGAAGAGATGAATTTCTGGATCTGGATTATGAGACGTGATCAACTAAAAATACGCTTGGGGGTCAGATGAGAAATTACAAATGACGCATTATGCTCAAGATTTGGTCATTGTCAAAAAACCGTTATGAATGCAGTTTGAGACTTGAAACGGGTTCAAACTTTTGTAGGGATCTCATGAATTTTGAGGATCTTATTTTTTCTGACTGGAACTTGCATGAGAAAGGAGTTGGAAGGGATAAGAATTATTGTTGGTTTTTTGATGTTTGCCATTGTTGTGAGTCTTGTCTAATTCTGGAGAAATGCTCAATCAACAACGATTTTGATCCTCTTCTATTCCCTCTACAGATGATTTGCCTAAGTTGTTATGAGACTTGTTTTGTTGTTGATGAAAAATGAGGCGTGAGGTTGTGCACTGTTAATATGGAACTTTCCTACTTCCTAAGGGTGCAAACTAATGATGATGGAGCAACCTGTAAGAATATTTTGGAGATGGTGGATGTAGGAGTCTTTTAAGAGACTCTAGTCTGAAATGATTGCTCCCATTTTACTAGTAACTAATAATGCATAACCACATATGGCATTCCAAAGATATGGCACCTTATTCTCACCACTGATTAGAAGAGATGCAATGTACCTGTAATCAGACCATGATCACAAATATGAAATATCCTATGTGGCACACACATTGCTAGAGAGAAAAATGAGCAAGGAAGCTGGTGTTTGTTTGCCAAACTTAACCTGCTCATCTACATACCTAAATAGATGTAGAGGCAAGTTGGTGTTCAAAAACTTGCCCAAATGCAAATATGTTGATTGTTTCATATGATAGCATCATGATATATAACATTGTGCTTTACTTGACACAATATCAGCTCTCTGTTTGGCCACTTAACACGTTTGTATGTCATCAGCAGCTTGATCACATTGCATAAATATCACCTATTTTGGGTGTCGACTTCTATCTCATCTTCTGTATACTGTCCTGATCTATTCTTCTCTTCTTCTTATGTTGCAGAGAAACGCTGCATCAACGTACAATGTATTGAACGAAGAAGGCAGGATCGTAGCTGCAGCTCTTCTCCCATATGGGGTCACTTCTTGAAGCCTATATTCTAGATCAACATGTTTCCAGAGACAATATTGCTTCCTGCGTGTATCTCCCTCTTTAGAAAGATATTAACAACAGGTCTTCTTTTAGTGTGTTCCTCTGTCTCGAGTCTCAAAGAGTTTTTGTTTTGTTTGGTATGCTTAATTCTAAGGAATCAGGACACGAAACCCGTTTAAAATTTCAGAGAGTAATTCAAATAGATGTAGGGATTGACCTGTTGTATTTTTGGACAAGCCACAGTTTGGGAACTTTGGATGGATTATGCTACAAGTGCATGTGCATTTCATTTTTACAAAGCTTTCGTTTGTGTTACTTGCACTAGTTGCATTCTGCTTTCAATTCTACTAAAACAGAGTAAAGAACGTACCATAATAATGTTCTCAATTGACGGCAAGTGTAGTTAAAGGTCCGTTTGGTGGAGTTTTTATTTTGGAAATCAAGTTAAAAAGTACTGTGGACATTGTGCAAAAGTGCTTTTTAATTTTTATTCATACTAATGGACCAAGCATTATTTCTCTATTATATAGCTCATAATTTATTTTTTCTATACAAAATTTATAAATATTGAATATGAATAGAATATTTTATTACAAATTATTTACATGATGTGCGGCATTTAATTTCATTAAACAGATAAATATGACCTATAAACAAAAGCAATGAGGAAGAAAAATAAAACAGATAATGGTGGGATGCTACTGTTCAATTGGTTGGAGAGGCCCGTGAGTGGTTGGATTGATGGAAACATAATGGCTTCATTTTATTTTTATTATAATTTGAAAATATTTTAAAATTTAAAAGTTTCATCGCATAATTTAGTTTCCCGTAACGGTTGGACGTAGAGTTTTTCCAAATAAATTATTGAGGTTTCTTCTTTTCTTCTAATATTAAAAAAGTTCAGTAACGACACTTGACAAATAAAAGTAAAAAGTGAGGTTACCATCCTCAACTATAACTTTATTTTTGTGGGGGAGATATCTTCAACCTCTTCTTTTTATTGCCCCACCATTTATAAAAACGAAAACAATTTGAAAAATATATTAAATCTCTGTTCGGTATTAATTTAAATCAGATTTTAATTTAAATTAAAGTGAAACAGTCGATATTAAACGCATATTTCATGGTTCCTACGACTTTTCAGCTATACACCTCAAAAACTTTTATCAAAATCTAATAAAAATCTAATTTTAATCCCTATCAAACACGGGCTAAGTTGACAAATGCATTGCACATGATTATATAATGGGAGGAAATTTTGACAACATTAATTGTGAGGCATTGTGTTTAAAGGCTTTAACCCCCAATTTAGTGGGGATTAAAATCAAATTTTTAGGAGATTTTGATGAAAGTTGATGAAATGTGTTGTTGAAAAGTTGTGAAATTCGTAAAATATATTATTGAAATGAATTGTTAATCTAAAATTTTAATTTTAGCTAGTACCAAACATGGGCTAAGAATGAGGGTTTTTGTTATAGGAACTATGAATGAATTAATAAATGAAAGAAAGTATAGAAGAAATAAAAATTAGAGATCTGAAGTGCAAAATATAAGGTAAAGGTTGAGAATTTCTTCCACAAATTCTTCTTTTTCTCAATTTACTCATTTTTTTTATTTATAAAATTATAATTAGCTTAGCTCAGCCAAACATGCACGTTTCCCGCACGTACTGCTTCCCTCTATTATCAGTTCTGACTAGGGCTGTAAGCAAAAACCGTAAAATCGAACCGAAACCGCATTTTAGAAACCGTCGGTTTGGTGCCACCTGGACCCAGTCAACAAAATGGTTTTGAACCGAACCAAACCAAACCGGTCAAAATGGTTTGATTTAGGTTTGAGAATTTTAATTGCGATTTAAAATCAAACTGAACCGGCAAAAAATATATAAAAATAAAAAAATAAAAAATGAAATTTTTTGAAAATTCATCCAAATATGTAAAATTCAATAGTTTTGTCATTTGTGGGTATTTTTATCAATTTCTAATTTTCGAATACATATATATTATTATTATTATTATTTAATAATCCCAATTTATATTTAATAATCTCAAAATTAAGGTAATCTATCAAAAGCCCTTTTCCTCTTCATAATTCAGATAAACTTCAGCTGACACCTGACACAGTTTTGAGCCACCGACACCACACATACTTTTTCTTTAGATTTTTTACGCCTCTTCAAAGTTGAATTGTAGTCCATTACATCAAATCGAAGACAAAGAGATCCTAGGCATTTGGTGATAATATTTACTACGAATAAAGTTTCAAATTAATAATTTTTTTGAGCAAACTGAGGTAAGAATCTAAAATTAAATGCGTTTCGTAACATATAAACGTAATTTGTGTAATTGTTATGTTTAGATATTATAAACAACTGCTTTATTATTGTGGTTGGTTATTCTTTGTTTAATCAGTAACATTTTTTCAGATATGATGATCACGAGGTCTTGTTGGATATCACTATGCTTTTTGGATTTTATATCTCGTTTAGTAGACTTGTATTGTAACATTATCATAAAGTAATTAGCATAAAAAAGGTGAACAAAAATGAAAAAAATTATGTTTTAGTTTATTGTGATTTCACTTTGATTTAGTAGATATTTAAATTTATAGTAGATATATTTAGTTCCTGTTCGACCCATATTTTTCATGTTATCATAATGAGAAAATTGACCGTTGAAGAGGAGGCTGGAGGGTCCCACGCATGAAACAACAAATGTAGTTGGACTCGTGGGATAATGGTCTAAATGTTCATTTTTTTTGTCCCAAAAATTTGATTCAAACAAGAGTTTAGATTGTTTTAGATTTATAGCTAGTAAAATATAAATATATATTGAATTCAATGAATTGATGTCATAAAAGTAGACAGACAAAAAAATATACGGCGAAATCGACGATTTAAAATCGGACTAAATCGTTAGGTTTAAATTTGAGTTTTTTTCAAACCGTTCAAAATGGTTTGGTTTAGGTTTGGATTTTTCTCAAACCGATTTAAACGGTTTGGTTTGAAATTTTATCAAAAACCGGTAAAACAGGACCGCTTACACCCCTAGTTCTAACCACCCAACTTGGATTTGAGAGGGCCATGAACTTGGGAAATACATCTAAATAGCTTAATTAGTAGGAAGATTTTTGAAATTAGGCTAAGAAATGAAAACATTTGAAAAATAGCCTTCAAATAACTACCCTTCCAAAAATACCCCTTATAGAGAAATTGCAACCAAAGTCACTACAATGTATAAAAACCTTCAAATAGGTCCTCAAGAAAATATAGATCATAAATCTTTAATAAATTTAAATCCAAATATAATACAAAATTTTATTGATCTAAAAAATGCAACAGAAAGTGACTTAAACTATTTAGAAGAAGATCTGAAAGGATTCTTTACAGAATATTTAGATCCAAAATTAAAAAATAAAAACGTTACTATAAATAATAGTACAATAAAAACAGAAAATAATATATATAAAATAATTCTTAATCTAAGAAGAAGAATTAAAGAACTAAATGTAATTATTAAAGAAAAGGTATTAATAGAAAATGGTGAATTTTATAAATTCTATTGTGATATTTTAAATACCTATGAAGAATTTAAGTGGCTCAAAAATATTAACCCCTCCGCTGCACACTCCGACAGAATGGTATCAGAGCCATGTTACGAACCAAAAATTATGATGAATATAGTAGATGAAGAAAATATAATTGAAGAATTTTTGAAAAAAGTCGAAAAACATAAAAAACCTAGTTATCCTTATTTACTTAAAAATACCACAAATGAAAATTTTGGGAATACACATAAAAGATTAGAGAATTTAGAACATAATCTACAAATAGGAAATGCCCTATTAGATAAAAACCTTAGAGGAAAAGATAGGATTATAATTAATCCACCCCAAGATTTTAGAATAACACAAAATAAAGGAAAAAAAGCATGAAGAAAAACAATATATGATTACAGATGTAGAAGAAATAGAACAAAAATTCTTAGAATCTACAGGAGAAGAGTATGAAGAATATAAAAAACAGTTAAAAGAATTAACTGAAAAAATGGAAAATACAAAAATGAATATTAATCCATCTTCAAGTCATGATATAAAAATAGAATTCAGTAGTGATGAAGAACAAGATTATCCTTATGGTACTACAATACCACTTAAAGATGGTCTTAATCAATATAGAAAAACACAGAAAAGATACACTGGAAATGTAAGAAAACAATCCATAAAAGAAATAAATCCAATGAAATCTTATAATGAACCAATCCACACAACAGGAGTATGGTTAGATCTAGACTATGTAGATAAAGATAAAGCTATTGAAACATGGATAAAAAGTACAGATTTAGCTATACAATTTAACAAATGGGAAACATATACAGCTTTTGGATTTATAGAACATACATTCAGAGGAATTGTTTCTGAATGGTGGAGAAAGTTACCAGAAATTATTAAAGGAAGAATAAAATATGGAACAAATAGAACTGAAGTATTAGACAATAGAAATACTTTAAATGAACAAAACATACAGGAAATATTAAAAAGATTTTAAAAGATTTTAAAAACAGAATTTCTAGGAGATAGATATGCTTCTAATGAAAAAGAAAGATAAACAAAATATAAAAACTCTTAGAATTTATGAAAAATTCCAAGAAGATAGTGATATAGAACCAATTGAATACTTTGGAGATTTAAGTAGTGAATGTAGTAGTATTTATAAATTAGATACATCTTCATCAGAAGAAGATTATGAGGAGATAGTATATATGAATCAGGAAATAACTTTTGATATTAAAAAATATGCAGGAATCACTAAAAAGATATTAGATTTACAAGAAAAAGATGTATTCCATCAAGGATTTTTAGAAATTTTACCAAGGGTAAATAAAACAATTGTAAGTATGAATTATAAAGAAATGTCTATCAACATAGAAGATACTATAGGAAAGGCAAGAATTCCTATAATCACAAAAGAATAGGTAAAACAAAAACTATCCAAAATCCCAGAAAATGTATGAAACAAATTAAAATGTATTGAATTAGGAGGAGTCCAGATAATGGTAAAAGGATTTTTTAGAGAAGGTATGAATAAACCAATAAAAATATACTGTATAGACAACAGAATCTTACAAGATCCTATAGACGCTCTATTAGGAACAGTTGTAGGAAATCTAGTCTATCAAAAGATAATATTTACAATAAAACCAAATTATGCAATATCATTAGGTGATGAAAATATTGACGAAAGTTTCAATCTATATTATAGAATTGGAAATTTGAAAATGTTAAGGAGAAGTAAGGCTATTAGTATAAGTATAAAATCAATTTTTGCTTTTAGTACTAGCCATCAAAACAACCTAAGGAAAATAACTGATAACATTATCATACATAAAGACTTTGAAGAATTAGCACAATATATACCTCCTAGGAAATACCAAGAACATGAAGTTACTATACCAGAACAGATAATGCTTGATTTTCACAAACAAGCTAGAGAAATTAATTCTGAAGGAAAATTAATAAGAAGAAATAGTGTCAGCTTAGAAGGAGACAATCTTATTGCAAGATTTCCCTCTAGACAAGACTCTAGGATAAGCAGACTTAAAAATTTAAGTATTGCTGAACCATCAAGTTCACAATATTACATTAAGACAAGATACGTAAACCAAGAAGGATTTAAGAAAAATCTTCTTGTCCTTATAGATACTGGAGCAGATAAAAGTCATGTAAATGCCAAGTTTGTTAATCATCTAATAGACTTTGAAATACCAGAACCATATATATTTAAGGATTATTTAGGAAATAATCTTGAAATAAGAAAATATGTTAAATTTCCCTTTATACTTGTAGGAGAGGATCAGAAAGAATATACTAAAGAAATAATTCTATACAAGGATGATATGGAGTAGATCGTTCACCTATTTTACTAGGAATGAACTTTCTTGAGAAATATAGTCCTTATAAAATATGCCAAAGATATTTAAAGATAACAGTTGATGATAACCCAATCATCATATCAAGAATAGATGAAAATATGAAATCATTGTTATCATGGAAAG
>NW_019228292.1:58969-104150 GCF_002742605.1 Olea europaea var. sylvestris
TTAATCCAGATACTATAGTAAGGGTCAAACCTATGAAATATAGTGTTGATGATCAAAAGAAATTTAAAAACCAGATAAAAGAATTGCTAGAAGCCAGATTGATTAGGTCAAGTAAAAGCCCACATAGCAGCCCAGCCTTTATGGTTAGAAAACGTAGTGAGATAAAAAGAGGAAAATCCAGAATGGTAATAAACTACAAAAAATTAAATGAAGTTACCAAGTTTGATGGATACTACTTGCCAAATAAGGATACCCTTATTAAACAAGTACAGAACAAAAAGATATTTTCAAAATTTGATTGTAAGTCAGGGTTTTGGCAAATCATGCTTACAGAAGAAAGTAAACCACTAACTGCATTTAGTACCCCCAATCCTTTAGGACAATACGAATGGAATGTAATGCCATTTGGGTTGAAAAATGCACCACAAATATTTCAGAGAAGAATGGATGAGGTAATCAAACCAATTACTCATTTTTGTATTGCATACGTAGATGATTTACTTATTCATTCAAATAATATTGATGAATATATTGAGTATCTTGAGAAATTCTGTTATATTATGAAAAAACATGGTATTACACTTTCTCAAAAGAAAGCCGAGATAGCTAAAATAGAAATAGAATTCTTAGGATTATTTATAAAAGAATGAGAATTGCAACTGCAATACCATATTGGAGAAAAGCTTCAAGAATTTTCTGAAGAAATCAAAGATAAAAAATAATTACAAAGCTTCCTCGGTATATTAAATTATGCTGAAAGATTCATTGAAAATTGTGTCAAATTGAAAAATTATTTTCTTCCAAAATTAAGAAAAAATATAATGTGGTCTTGGGAAGAGCAAGATTGTGAAAATATAAGAAAAGTAAAAGAAGAATTAAAGGTATTGCCTAAACTCATAATACCCCAAGAAGAAGATTTTTTTATCCTTGAAACTGATGCTTCAGATTACTACTCGGGAGCAGTATTAAAGGTTAAAAAGAATCATAAAGAATATAAATGTGAAAAAGATTGTTCTTGCCCTGAGATACTTGCGGTTATACATCAGGGACATTCAAAGAAGTTGAAACAAGATATGAGACGAATAGAAAAGAACTCATTGCTGTATAAAGAGGAGTTCAAAAATATGAAGATTATTTATTACCAAAGAAGTTCTTGATTAGAACTGATAATACTCAAGTTAAAGCATTTTTGAAAAATAATGTTGATCCATCTGTGACTAATACATACATAATTAGGATACAGATTTGGTTTTCATATTTCAAATTTGATATTGAATATATTAAAGGAAAAGCTAACTTTCTTCCTGATTATCTTAGCAGGGATGGAGCTAGAACAATTAAAAACGAAAGTCCAGATACTTGAGATAAAAGTTTCCTATTTGAAAACCCAAATTCAAAATATCCAAGATAGCCTTCGAGGCAAGAATTTAGCCCAAGAGGCAGAAATTACTTGTACCAAGACTAGTATCCCTTCGCAGAGACTTGTGAATACTAGCGCTCTCCCCGAGGATAAAGGGAAAGAAAAGAAGGTAATAGGAACCCCTCCACAGGAAATATTTAAACCTATTACTGGTAATAGAGATATTCAAGATATCAAAAGAGAAGGTAGCTCTTCACAGAGCCAAACTCAATCTAAACTTTCTATTGAAAGGATAGATCCCAAAGATATTGTCAAGATATGCCATGAAGCAAAAATGCTCAAAAAAGATAACCATAAAGAAGTAACACTCTTTATTGTTATTTTTAATATTTTATCAGATTGGTATCTGGAGATTGGAAAGTGGATGAAGACTCTCCACTATTCGAAATACAACAAGATAAACTTTTATCCAGGAGCACCAGCCAACTGGGTTCGAAATTGCTTTGAAATAGGAAATATACTTTGTATATATCCTAGTAAAGATCTCAAGGAGATAGCTCAGCTTCCAGCCAACATTAGGAAAGCTGTTAAAAGATATACTGAAGTTGTTAAAACAACAAATATATATATCAGATTCCATTCAGCAACAATGGAATGGGATCCTGTCCTTGAATATATGCATCCATCGTTCCATGTGATCAAAATGGGACTTACAAATCAACATTTTTTACCAGCCAATCAAAAGGTTGTTAAAAATGGATATCAAGATATTCTTAATATGATGCCTTATAGAAGAGCAAAAGGATATAAAGAGATATTTGAACATGTAACTCAGATTATTACTGAGAAAGAAAAAATATGGGTTTATCCATCTGAAGATCATATTATCTATTCCAATGCAAGAATGGATACGAAAGAAGAAGATATTTGTTATCTCGACCATTTATTATCAGCAATCATATCCAACCAAGTAAATGGATCAGAAGATATGGCTAAAGAATTATGCAAAATGCTTTGGAATTACAGTGATCACCATTGTGAATACTGTGTTGTTGAAGATATGAGTCAAGCATCCCTTAATGATGAAGAATTCCCTGCAGAATTCTTTGATTCAAAAATGGAGAAGTGATGATGACTAAAGTAGCCCTTTATCACTACTTTAATAAAAAAATTTATTAAAGAAAAACTGTGGCTACTAGAAGACGGAAGATAATGCAAGAAAAGTCTTTATAATTGTGACTACTTCCTACCAATGGTCACAAGTGGCAGACAAAGATAAAAAATAAGGCATCCAATTTCAAAATAAGAGGTCCACCCATCAAAAAGACAATGAAGAATTCGGTGGAGATAAGATGGTCCAGCTACCCAACAAAGAAAGGTGGAAAACACCTGTCCAAGATAAGATTCCAAAATCTCCTATAAAAGGAGGCATGAAGGAAGAAGGAAGACATCTCGAAATACCTTGAAATAACTTCTCTTAAACACATTTGAGAGAAATCTTTTGTAATCTGATTACACTACTTGTATTCACAAAAATATTAGATAGCTTGAAGATAGGAAAGTGTGTAATAAGGTAATCACTTATGGAGTTCTAAACTTCATAAGGTGAGTACCAAAGGTATGTAAATATAGTTTGTAAGCATGTACAATTTCAGTTCATGAATATTAAAGTAAAGTTTGTTATGTTCAACAAAGTTTACATAAAAGGATTTCGTTAAGTTTCTCATGATTTCTCGGCAGTACAGATAGAGATTTTAAAAGATTTTCGAAATTTTGATTTTGAATGGATGTTAGTCATGCCAAAGTACCCGTATTTGATGAATGGTTAGGGGAAAAAGGCAGTCTTCTAACAAAAATTTGTAGCACCTTGTGTGTGAGTTATCTTTTAAAATTTCGTTCCAAGTAGGAACTTGATTCTGAAAAGAGTTTGGATAGAGGTGAAAACAGAGACTCTGGATACTGTGAGATAGCGTCTGTGGAAATACGGCTAGTTCTCTAGAATGAGAAGTGCAACCTTAATTGAAAAGTCTTTTGCGGAAGCAGTTGTGGACCCAAATGATTTCAAAAAACATTTTAAATCTTTACTTGATTCAGAAGATTGATTAAGTACATGCAAAACATCTATAAGAGCATACTGGAGGGAGAGCCTGTTTATTTCCAATTGATTACTGTAAGTTATTTACTTATTTTTACATGCTTATGTTTTAATTATCTACATGAACAATTCACAAGCATCCACTTCAAATATTAATGATGATAATAATCTTATTTTAATTTTAGATGAAAAAGACGTTTCGTTCTTATTTAAACTAGATAAAAAATCTGATGATATATTTCCTGTTGGTAAAGAAAAAATAGAAGAAATATACAGAGATATAGATTATAATTGTAGAAATAATATAGAATTTGATCCTGTAGGAACTAGTAGAGAAATAAGAAAAGTAAAAGATATTATAACTAAACATACGGATATACAAGAAGAAATCTCAGAATGATTATTTAAAGGATACATAACCAAGAAAGATCAACCTATAATTTTTAAAGAACTATTAAAATATAAAGAATATCTAAAAGTGTTCAAAAGATTGAAAAATATAAATATAGGATCTAACTGATAAATTCTTAAAAATATAAGATAGATTTTACAAATAATTTCATTAAGGACAAAATAGTACTTTCAATATGAAAGAAGTGGAAAATAGGAAGAATTTTCCGGCCATTCTCAAACTATCCCCATGAACTTGTAGTTGCCGGAGCCTTTCGACTTTTGATCGTCCGGAGCTCTTTTGCCGTTGTCGGCGAACACCACGCTAGTAATATGGGAAGGGTTTGTAGATGATATGAAGTACCCCAATCGACCAGTTGTCTAGGGTGAGCAGTGTTTTCATCTCTATGTTGCAAAGTAAGTTTATTACGGTAAAAAACTAGGTGGATGGAATTTTTTTCCTTAAGATTGAGTTATGGTTTTGAAGAAATTTGGCTAAACTCGTCAAATTTGTAAATTCGATCATAAGTAATAGAGATTCGAAACTACGTAATGAAAATTTACTTCATTGTAAATTTCCCAAAACCGATGAATTAGTAGTGGAGATCTTAAACTGTGTAATCAATGGAATTGAAAATTTAGCTCACTCTAAATCTGATTCTAACTGATCAAGTTTGAAAATTCCATTGTAGGTACAGATTGAAACTCATCTAACATAGAATAATACAGTGGCATTGATAAATGCAATCTGTTTCTGAGAGTGTGTGAAAATCCAACTCCATAATATCACGTTTTATTCCAACAATGAGAATTGGAGATGAAATCTTAGCTTTGTTAGGTTTAACTGGAGTTTTCATTGCTAAACTTTATAGGATTTTGAACTGTGAACTTTCTGCGTTTCTCGGCTTATATATAGGCACCCACAATAACATAACTCCTGTTAGTATCTGAGGTTGATTTTTTATTATTTATTTTTCCTTGATCCATCCGTTTCATTATTTCTTGGAATGATTACAATGGAAGAAAGATTATATACTGGTACGAGGAATTAAGGTCTTGACTTCAAATGCCAAGACATTATCGCCCAAAGCACAGGTATTTATAGTTGAGTTTGACAGGGTTGATCTGGTTCTTGTAATATTAAGACCCTGAAAGTCCAAAAATTTTAGTCTTTATTGTTGGTTGATTGATTGAGTAGATCAGTGCTAAACTCTTGTATATACTTGCCTGGCAACTGTTGTATTCATACATGCTAAATAGTGAGATTGCGTGTTGAAGCTTTATGCTTGTAAGTACATACACTTCGTATATGATAAACTGATCCAACTCCTTAATTGATTTCTTCACATTACCCAAGATCATGATTTTTTACGTATCCAACTCCTTAATTGATTTCCATAAGAGCTCATTTTGATATAGGCTGTTTCATCATGCATGTGATTATCCTTTTTACCAAACTGCAGGGTAATTGCAGAGTTTGGAATGCAAAAAGGTTGTTAAACTACAATGCTGAAATGGATTTCTATGGGTTATCATTAATCAGACTTGGTAAAGTATATGCAATGGAGATAGAGATAGTAATAACGATAAAGATAGAAATGTAATCGATTCTTTCGTTTCTTTGGGCCACTGGCCATTTGCCGGGAGTTTTGAATTTAATATTGATATTTTAGCAAAGAGAAGTTAGATTTGATTTTAATATAGAGTACTAAAATTAGGTTTATTTTGATTAGATTAGATTCAATAATTCGATGAAGTTCTAGTTTATTAGTTTTTTTTTTTTTAGTTTAAATTAGTTGCTCTATATATAGAATGTTTATTCAAAGTAATAGGTACCCTTGAATAAGAGATAAATCGATTTTCTTCTTTGCCCTCAATCTTCTCTTCTTGGACTTTCTCTTCTTGTTCTTCAATTGCTTGTCGTCAAATTAATATGCTCCTACATCAACATGGTTTGGGAATTGGTTTTTGTCTTTTTTGATTTTTTGAGTGAGAAGGTGGTTCACCCACTTGAGATGTCGTGCACTCCATATCAACCATAGCATTCGAGGACATGATGATCCTAATCTTTAAGTTTAAGGACTATAATGGTGTTCATTTTAAACTTTCCTTGAACGTGTTATTCATTAGAAAATGAAAGTACTGGATCAGCAGCTATAAGTGCATCATGTAGAGTGAAAGAGGGTTCAAGACTAAAAACAATAAATTTGACATGTTACACATCAAAAGCAACTTTGATTGCTCAAAATTTATGGTCACACTTATTTTATAAAAACAATATTGATTCACGAATCCATCATCTGAATAGAGCTCATGATTTTGTGGAGAGTGTGATGAGTATCCTTATGTGCTTTCCTGTATAAAGAAACATCTGGTAAACGATATCTGAACTGACTTTTTTTGGAGCTTTCTGCGTTTAATTGCAGAATATATTAATAAAGTGGCCATGGGATTCCAAACTGAGTAAGATGTTCTTTTGCAGAGGCTTTTCTCTTCATTCTTCATTTCTCTGAAGCTGGATAATGAAATGTGACATCATTTTTTTGTGAAAATTCCCCCACATTCAGTTTCCAGTAATTTAGAAATTTATTCAATCTTGTAATTTTGATAAACTGCTAAAACTCTGAGATCTCGTGGAGTACTCCTTGATTAGTTTTGAGAAGAAAGAATTCTCTCTTTCCAATAGCTTAGTTGGCGTGTCATACTCAGCTATTCTTCCTGCTCAAAGATTAAGAAATTTTATCAAGAAATTTTATCCGTTAAAACCTCAAAAGGACAAAACGAGGCTGGTATTCAGACTAGAGCACTCAAATTTAGAAGCATAACTCTTCTTACCATCACTGAGGACCAGTACTAGATTGCTATCTATTACTGTGTGGATTCTGTGAGCTATTGTGACAACAGTTCGATCTTTAAATTCTTGAGTAATGATCTTCTGTATCACTCCATCAGTTGCAGAATCAACCGAAGCCGTTGCTTCATCTAGAACAAGAATGCTGCTTTTCTTTAATAAGGCTCTTCCAAGACAGAAAAGCTGCCTTTGGCCTGCACTCCAGTTCTCTCCATTTTCAACCACTGTTAAAATCATACCTTTTATTATTAATTTTGAAGGGATAAAATGAATTTACAGTGTTAGCAAAGACCGAAACTATTGACAGTAGTCAAAAATGAAAAACTGACCTGTAGCTTCCAGCTTTTCTGCCTTTTGACGTATAACATCTCCGAGTTGACATTTATCCAGAGCCTGAAAGAAGATACTTTAGTGGCAACCTTGTTCTGTGAAATAACTTGTATGGGTTTACTTTATTTGATGTTTCCTCATTTAGAGATAAAATTTGTAGTTATTTTGCTGATGTCTGAACACTGGAATTTTTTACCAGCTAACCGTAGCACAACCTCAATGTCGTTACTTGAAAAATAAAAGTCGAAATAAGATTTTTTTTCTTTCTTCCAATCCACACCAAAAACTAAATGCTCTTATCCCTCGCTTATCTTTTTTTTCCTCCTGGAGATTTCAGTGGGGGTTGGGAGCATCAAGACCATCATTTTTTATCTAGTTTATGTTCAAATTATATTCTCTGCCTGCCTGCAGAATCATTTATTCAAGTTCAGTTGATGACATCTCAAATATATTTTCCTTACCTCCCAAATTGCAGAGTCAGGATATTGCTCGAGTGGGTCGAGATTTCCTCTAACTGTTCCCTCAAACATTGCTGGATCCTGAGGAATGATGCTAAGCCTCGATCTCAAGTCATGAAGACCTATCTTGGATATATCAACATCGTCAATGACAATTCTTCCCTCTCTGGGTTCTACTGTTCGAAAGATAGCCTGTATGAGGGTCGACTTTCCGCTCCCCGTCCTTCCAACAACGCCAATTTTCTTCCCCCCAGGAAATGTGCAGGTAATACTTTTCAAAACAGATGGAAGATGTTCAACATAGCGAATCTACATGGAGAAGAATGTATTCAAATTAGCAAATTAAAAAATATTTCAGTATTTATTCTTCACCGGTAGGATTTGTATCACAATATGCACATTTAAAACCTTGTGAAGCATCTAGGTATGTGTAAATTTGAAACTGATTTTCAACATGGAATCACCTTAACTTCCAATTACCCAATACCAAATAATGCCCATAAACAGCTGTACTCATTTTGACAGTGATAACCTTTTCAAGACTCTCACCTGCAAATTTGTGAAACAAATTTTTCCAATATCTGGCCAGTTGGCCGGAGGCGTACAATCATCAATCATGAGAGGGGCTTCACTTGCAAGATTTGAGTACTGAAGAATTCTTTCAACTGATATCATTTTATTTTCTGCATTGCATATATTCCATATAACTGAAGCTTGCAGAACATTCAAATTTATTCCATAAGTGACTGCTAGACCTGCAATGCCTGTAAGATATATGGGTAATGAGTTTCATGTGCTGGTGTCCTCAACTATCAATTACTTAGTCTTTTTTCAGAAGACAAGTTAAAACATCAGATTTTAGTATTTTTCAGAAGACAAGATAAAACATCAGATAACTTAATTATACATGTCTATCGTTAGTGGTATTTACTTCCTGGTTTATTATAGACAAAGTATCTCATGGAATGAGAGTTTTTTACATCATATTTATTCTGGTTAACTGTTATAGTAATAATATATTCTTGTGAACCAGCAATCACAAAAATGTCTTTTCACTTACTAGGATTTATGATCCCTTCAGGAAGTGTCACTAGCAAAACCAGGGAGAACGCAAACACAAAATTGGCTAACTGATTCAGTCTGAAAGAAAGCCACTCCATTGCTGAGACATTATGAAACCATGGCCTTGAATGGTTGTCGATGAGGCAGAGATTCGCATTGGTGAAGCGTTCTTGTTGCTCAAAAGCACGAATTGTTGCTGTTCCTGCAAGTGATTCTGCAAAATGGTGGAGGATTGGAGCTCGTTGTATTCCAGCTAGACGTGCCAGTTCTCTTGCAGTTGGTATGTAATATTGCTGACAATGACCAATAAGTTATAGTCATTATCTAAAGTTCCATAACCATAAAAGATGACAATAGATACTTCCTATAAATTCAGTCAAGATTCTGTATAAGTAGGATAGGGCATCTATATTTTAATTACTTATGAAGTCCATAGTATAAATTGAAAGTTTCACTTCTCCAACAAATTTGATGCTCCTACTCACCTGATACCAGATGCAAATGGCCGTCACCGGAATGAAGATGACAAATACTTCCCATGCAACTTGTGACATGACTGCTATAGTCCCAAGAAGTTGGATTACTGAGAAAGCACACCAACCCAATTTGTTTGCCATCTCCAAATCTAGGACGCTTTGGTCTGTAGATGCCTGTCAAAAATTGGGGGTGGAGAATATCAAGAAAATTTGACCTCAAAAGTATTCAGAAAAAGAAAGTATATGGAAACTTCACCATATAGTTTTTGTTATCAAACAATAATTTCCAACTGATTTTGCACATTGAAGTCTTCATACTCACAGACATCATTTAGCATTTCAAGATTTCCATTTATGTGTTCTGTTATGTCGCTGTCCTTTAGAGATGCTTCTATGGAGTTGACTATGACTCTCAGAATAATGCTGAAGACTCATAGGCCCATTCATAGTGTGTTGAAGAATTAATTGCTTGAGGCAATACCCACTAGGTCTAAAATCACTAAGACTGAATTAATTTATCAAGTCGCCCAATGCCTTATGACGAGCTCTCCACTTGAAGTTTCTACCAACGTGGTATACACTGGACATTACAATCTCCCTTCCTTGTGAAGGCTATATCCTCATCATGGAATAACCACATTCCAGGACCTTCTCTGGTGAACTTCTGTTGGGATCCAAGGACACCAATACTTGGGAGTTGTGTATGATACCATTTGTAATGCCCTGAATCATTGGCTATACCTCCTATAGATTGAAATATCTACTTGGATCAATAGCTACCAGCCCATAATGGCTAAGCCAAGTTAATTTTTGAACATCCCACTTAACTCCACGTTCCTCTGATGTGGAATAATTGGGATGTCTCAGACAGATAGGACTAATGAGTTTTTTAGATGAGATCATGATTGAAGGAACTAGGAAGCTTAAAGAAGTCACTTATATATTGCACCTCTTTTTGGCAAGTTATATTGATAATTTCTTATGAATTGTTAGTTTTCCATGGGCAATAGTGTTGGTGATGTGAAAGAACAAACAAGATTTTACTTATTTTTCCTCCTATCTTTTCCCCACATTCTTCAATGAATAATTTAATATAACTATCACAAACCTTCATCTTTAAGAAGTTGCATATTCATACTTATTTATTCTAGGCATTTATCTCATTAATGTGATTATTGTATTTTATTCTTAGATTACAGGTATAGTTCTTTCTCGCATGATATTGTGTTAGCTGACCTTCGTTAATCACAACCAGAATAACATTCCATTTACATCAAACAGAAGCTTACATACCCGATTTAAGATTCTTCCTGCTGGGGTGGAGTCAAAGAACGCCATCGGAGCACGGAGAACACTGTGCAGCATATTGCTGAAGAGCTTTTCTGATGTCAACAACCCAGTAATAGCCACTAAAGAGGCTCGGATCAACACACAAAATGAACTTCCGACAGCAAGAAGTGTATATACAAGTAATATGAAATGCATCCCAAGTTTGGGCTCAACTGCGCCAGTCGGACAAGCCCATGCCATCCAGTAGTTGCTGGCTATTTGTAACACTTGAAATGATGATTGTGCGAGAAGAATAATTGGAACTAAGACACCACCTTTCACGGTGGTCAAGTAAGACAAGTAAACTTCTTTTCCAATGCTTCCTTTCTCTCTTTCTTCATCCTGCACCAGCCTTCCTTTTTCTTTCATCTCAACACATAAGTTATGCTCTGAGTCTTGCTTAGTACGTGGAAATTCTTCATTTATAGTATTGTCTGTATCTGTTTCATTTTCAATTGCTGCATATTCAGATGTTCTACTTGAGCTTTCAACTGTCAAGACTGATTCTAGAGCTTGGCAATGAGCTCCAACTAGAACTTCAAATCCAATATTTTGTTTCAAAAGTTCTTCAAATGTACCAGCTTGTGAAATTCTTCCATTTTGCATCACCTGTTTGCAACATTTATGTGAAACCTTTAACTAGAAATTGCAATCATGTGTGTTGAAGTCTTGTTCTATTCTAGGAATAAAGATCGAGCAAAAGCTTATTTTCTTTATCTTTTACAATACCATCAGCAATTTTTTGTATAATTAATTATAATATGCCAAGATATGCAAACATATGTAAGGGTCCAGAATAAGATCATACTTGGGGTGAGAATGCAACTAAATTTCATGCTTGATTTGACTGGACAATTAATTTAACTGTTTCTTAATACTCAGTACTTACCATAATGAGGTCTGCTGCAGGAAGAAATTCAACTTGGTGTGTAACATAAAGTATTGTTTTGTCCTTGAGAATTCCCATCAAGCAGTCCTGTGGATTATGGATTATCAATTTCATCAGTGTCGCTTTATTTCAAGAGAGAGTGCTAAGGCACCTAGACAATCAATCTCTAGACACAGTCTATAGAATTATTAACCTGAAAGAGTTGGGTGCCAGTATGAGCATCCACAGCGCTGAAAGGGTCATCAAGTAGGTATATATCGGCATCCTGGTACACGGCACGGGCAATTTGTATTCTTTGCTTCTGGCCTCCACTCATATTTATTCCTCTTTCTCCTATTTCGGTTAAGTCCCCTGCAGCGAATAGCTCAAAATCCTTCGTCAAAGCACAGGCTTCAACTGTTTTATCATACTTGGCACTGTCATATGGCTTTCCAAAGAGTATATTCTCTCTGATATTTCCTGTCAGTATCCATGGGGACTGTGGAACATAGGCCTTGGATCCACTAATCCTCACAATCCCAGACAGTCTCTGCATCTCTCCGAGTATGCATGAGAGTAAACTGGATTTCCCAGATCCAACAGGACCACATATCGCCACCTTCATTCCCCTTTTAACTACAAGACGTATCTCATCCAGTGTCGGACTTCTTGATTCCATGTCCCAGCTGAATTTACCACCATCAATCTCAATCTCAAATTCTGTCTGATCTCTAGGAACAAATTTAACTGCATCTGAATTGATCTCATCTTCCTGGAGATAAGAAGAAATTCTATCAGCCGAAACTCTCGCTTGTGCAATTGTATTGAGTAAGTCTGGTAGATTGAATATAGGATCTTGAAGCATCCGGAATGTAGCCAATGCTGATAAGACTCTCCCAGCAGTGAGAGGAATCCCAATCAAAACACACCCACCAAAAGTAATCACGGAAATAAAAGTTGGTGAGCCCCAGAAGATGAATGTTGTTAATGCTTGTAATCTAAGTGATTTCCATAACCAATTATGCTCTGTTCTCCTCAGGTTTTCTAGATTTTTGAGGTAATGAGTATCCCATGCTTGAAGTTTGAGTGTCTTCATGTTTCGAAGAACTTCTGACGTGGTTTTCATTCTGTCATCCTTGGCTTCCATAATTTTCGTCTGAAATCTTTTCTGAATCCTTGTCAATGGTATGTTTACAGCCATTACTGTTAAAGTTGCAGCTAATGCAATTAGAGCTCCCATTCCTAGATTAACATGTAAAACATAGATTGCTAGGGAGATTTGTACTGGCAACATCCAAATTATATTCAAATACCATATGAAGTCCGTGATTCTTTGGACATCCACGCTCATATAGTTGATGATCTCTCCAGTGTTGCAGCTCTGGCGTGATTGGCTTGACAAGATCAGGCCCTTTTTATAGATGTGAGATATCAAAGCGGCTCGCAGTCTAAGTCCCAGCTGGCGTGCTCCGAAAATCCACTGCCTCTGTGCAGTTGTCTCGATTAGTTTTGCCCCAAGGAAGCCTAGTGCTAGAAGGTAGCCAAAACCCAGGCTCCTGAATTTCTTTTCAGTTAGGAAATCTACAAAGTAATTAATTAGATATGGTCCTACATATGATGTTCCTGCACTTGTAACTGCAAAAAGTGCATTGATGGCTGCCTTTTTTCTCGCAAATATGTAAATAGCCCGATAGACAGATGATATTGTTGTCCCATCTTTTTCTTTTGTGTGCTTGAGGCACTCATCGAAGTACTGGGATAGGACACTTGCAGAGTCCTTGATATCAATATCTGGGACTTCATCCTGGTCAAGAGGCTTCTTAATCCCAGTCTCAAACAGTGAATTAAGCCAAGAAAATGTAACAAGTTGCACCAGCGTAGCTTTCCCATAAGGACAGTCTCTTTTTACTTCTGAATGCTTTTCAGTTTTCCCATTTAGAAGGGGTTCTGTGGTGCTGTTTGAGATCATCGGAGCTATGCCTGTGCTCCCGCTGATTGATACACCTAGTAGACAGGTAGAAGCAATAAAACTGACTATATCAGCATATTCTTGTACCCTCAGGTTGTCATGGTTCGTTATTGTGTAATGTACATCAATCATGGCACGAACCAGAGACAACAAGAAGCTGGATGTCCACCAGATTCTCAAGATCCATGGGAACTTGTTATATTTTCTATTAAAAACCCTGCACAGTGCAATCAATGTGATTGCCCATGATATTATTTGCATAGTTCTGGATAAAAGAACTGGAACCCTGGATTCGCACTGAGCACCACTTCTACTTTCCAAAATCAGCAACATCAACAGCATCACACAATGAGTACACAGCACCACAATAGAACAGATTACGCTGAGTTTGTAAGAGAGGCCTAATTTCAGACGTGTGGGATATTTTTCTACATTCTTCACCTTGTTTCGGCCTCTGCAACGTGATTCCACGCTGTTTCTTATGAAGTGGAGCAACACGATGCCCAGGAATCCAACTTGTAGAACTATGCTGGCATATTCCCAGTGGCAGGAGGAGATTATTTCTGGCCATGGAACCCGAAATTGTGGGAACCTCAAATCTGTCAAATATTGTAAAACAAAATGAGATAAGCAGATGCAAGCATTTTACTTCATGCTGTCAGTTTTGAAAATAAAATAACCTATTTCTGATTTTTATTATTATTATTATTTTTAAATTTTCTTGCCATATCATATGAATTGCACTATCAGGGTCCGAACCATTTGAAAGGAGACAATAACTAAAATGGCATTTACAAGTGCAACTAAGGTGACAATTTATCGTGCTGGCAAGAATTAAAATGCGTTCACTATGCAGAAGACAACCTAATAATGTCCTGTATTTAATCCTATGTAAGGATGATAATGCCAGAGGAAAAGCAGAAATCTGAATCTGGTTGCAACCATCAGGCAGAGATGTTCGACAAGTTTCCTAGGAAATGCTATTCACTTGTGTCCTGTAACACTGGTGATGATGGGAATTCTCCAGGTTCTCTAATATCTGATATCCAACTGTGTAAAATTGTTCTTAGACTTGAAACCTGCTAGAACTTAGATTCTGGTGTGACTAAATACTTTTGATGCTTAGTGGTGAAAATTCACTTTTGTACTTTTTTGGGATATTCACATAAGTCCTTTATTTCATTGACAGGTACATGCACTAGTTTATTTCTCATTCAATATGATTTTGATATGTTTGCCATTAACAAGTGCTTTGTTGCTCAAATTTTCTGAATCTATTGTAATATCTTGTATGATAACTAACCTAAATGGTATTCCTGAGTAGGGACTGCAGATTTCCAAATGTTTGCAAAGTTCAATGAATTGCCCCCGTTTGGCCCCCATTTCGTGATGATGAAAATATGTGGAATAGTGTTTTTTTTTTTTTAAAATGAGTGGTTAAAAAAGATGGAAAAATTTTCGATTTACGTGTAATATTATTTTATGAAAGATTATGTGGTTGAAAATAAGAGAGAAAAAAATAGAATGTAATGCAATGGAATTTAATGGGGGCCAAACGAGGACAATATAAAGTTTTGTAGTCTGCCAATATCTGTTTATCATTTAAAATATAACATACACAAACTAAAGCACTCAAAAGTAATGTAACAGAAAATAAAAATTAATATAATATTATGGACTCATCTATGTGTATATATTGTTCTCAAAACAATTTTTTGTTGGTCAAATAATACATGTCTTCCCTCTTAAATGCTTGACCAGATTGTAACATTATCTATACAGATCAACCAAGTCATACGTCAAGGAGAAAATTTCTTCATCAAGCATATTTGGGAAGCAGGGTGTCAGTCTGATATGTCTACATTGCCCATAGAATAAAAAAGGCAAGTAATTTTGGACACTAACCTAACACAAGTCTTTAGTCTTTGTCTTTTTCTCTTTCGGAGCCAGCACATTGTTATACTTTGTTGAAATTATTTTTTGATTGTTCTCAGATTCTGTCTTATTTGTTAGCCTCTTTAGGAATATTTTATATTAAAAGAACCTATCAATTCTCAATTTTGCCAATTTATTATTTTTATATCGAGAGCCTGCAGATCCTTTACAATCACTTTTTGAAGAGTAACAGATTGGTAAATTTTCATGGGAATAACTTTGGCTGAACATGTTCCATGTGAAAAGGAATACTGGGGCAAATGCATTTTCATGTACTGATGCTTTCTAAAAATGCACAATTAGTACAGTAAATCCCAGAAGTGAGACCCAGCTGTGCCCTTCCCCCCCGCCCCAAAGAGAAGGAGAATTTTTGTTCTTGGAACTTGGATTTAGCAGGTAGATCTAAATCCAATAAATGACTTCCCTTTCAGGATCAAAAACTTCAGCACCATATTTTTCTATCCTGCACATGTACACGGATGAGCTTTGACAGGAATTGGCTATAATATTAAAACCAAAAGATCTAACCAGCTATGTTGCGCGGACATTTCAATTGGATCAGCGTGTTCATGTTTGACATGTGTCGGATCCTGATACTTCTCTAACGCTCATGACCATTTTTCTTTCTTTATTGGAAGTATTATGTATTTTAATTCAAACTCATTATCAAGCCCTTGTTTGAACTCCCTTCTTAGCCAAGAATGCATTTTGAAATAGTAGATTGATAGAAATTGTGTGATTAAAAAATAAGGAAAATTTTTGAATATGAATATAATATTATATTATTGAAGAATGTATAATTGAAAAGAAAATAATGCATTTTGAAATAGTAGATTGATAGAAATTATGTGGTTAAAAAATAAGGAAATATTTTGAATATGAATATAATATTATGTTATTGAAGAATGTATAATTGAGAAGAAGAGAGACAAATTTATTATGAAAATAATGGAAATCAAACAACGGTTAAATAACAAATAAGTAATTATATTTAAAAGATTTCAACAAAAAAATTAATAACAAGTATAAAATTAAATTTATATTATATAAATTAAGAATTTTAAAAAATTTAATCAATGTGATGTGTGGGTACTTTATGAATGCCGACATGTATCCCGTCGGTGCATCATAGCTAACCAGCTTTTTCCATTAAAATAAAAATCTAAATGCAATTTCATGCATCAATCTCAACCCTTTTCTTCATTTTCTTTCTTTTACATTTTTCGAAACAAGGATGAATAATCTACATCTTAATCACAACCTTCTTAGCATCCTGTATCCAAAGGGACAAATTGAAACAGTTTTCAAACGGCAAAACCAATGTTTTGTTGTAATAAAAAATGGGAAGAAAGATATAAGTAAAATATGACTCTAACCACAGAATGAACATCATATCAGTATTCAACAATTACCTTGAAATTGGAATCTCATAAACTTTATAGTTTTTCCATTGTCTTTTCCCCTTTGAATTCACTTGTAGACGTGCATGTTGATTGTGAAAAAATTATTTAGAAAGAAGTTAGAGCTTACTTGAACCACTGTTGGACCTCAGCATTTCTTCCAGCACCATTTTCTCTCACTCTGAATCTGGAACAAGTACTTGTATCAGTGTGAAGAATTTGTGTTTGAGATTTAGGGTCTTTTATAGAGTTTATGTGTAGTGAAGCAAATCTAAAGGATATTCTAATATGCTACAGACATGTTACTTTTTCAGTTTTTGAATATATGTGATGGGGAGAGTGGAATGGGAGATCCAGAAACCACACACATATATGACTGACCAGAAAGAATTATGTAAGCTTATATCTTCTTGTAATTTCATTTGGCTATTAGTATAAAGAAAAGAAAAGAAAAAAACACTAACAACAAGTTTGGGAGTGATTTTTTGGTTCAAATAATTAATTTTTTGACCGTTATTTCATTATTTTAGACGTCATATTTGACTTCTTCTCTCACAGGTTAGCCTACTTTTCTCCTAACGATCAAAAAATCAATTATTAAAATCACTCCCAAATAGATTCTAACTAATTTCCTAGTTTAACATGATGGCCAGCTAGATAGTAGCAAACAAAGGCTCATATTTCAATTATGCTCTAAAATATTAAATCAGATAAATTATTCAACGTGTTTGATATGCTTTGTTCAGTAGAATAAGTACATCTCTGCTACATAAAAGACACGTATTATATTAAATTCAGATTATATGGTGATTCGTAGGACTATTACCCAATATTTATTTATTTATTATTATTATTTTTTTATATTCAGATATCCCAACTTACACTAAACTAAATCTTGGACCCCCAAGTTCTTTGCCCCTAGAACCTTGGAGGGGGTAAATTACAGGTTATGCCTCAATTGGATCACTGGTTCCCCCCACCGCCTGTACACTTCTGCGCACAAGAGATCCTCCTCCAAAGTGATTGCTTCATACCAAATAAATCTGACCGCAGGTTCCCACCAAGATTCGAACCTCCACCCCAAGATTCGAACCTCGACCCTGCTGCTGGAAGCAAGACAAATGTTGATTGATCCACCAGTTGAACTGTGCCCCAAGGGGCGACTATTACCCAATTTTAAATGACACGAGGGAGAGATGGCATAAAGTATTCAATGTGGCTTTAGAGCCTAATTCATCCACTAGTGAATGTTTTTTCTGGACTATTGGGAAATAGAGTAGTAAAGGCTGGAGCCTGGAGGTGGAAATGTCTTGGCAGTATTAAAGTGGGGGCATTGAATTATTGATATATTCCCGCATTGATGGTGAAAGGCATAGATAATATTAAATCAATTGCTGTTGTATATACTACATGCAAATCAATTTTGCTTCTGTTTTGTTGCTTACTGGAGTCCACTATCAGTTTATGTGAGAGTAAGGTTCATAATCACATCTTTTAGTAAATAAATAATAAAGGTATTCATCATTCGCTTGATAATGAATGATAGTCTAGTAATATTCATAAATAAAAGAATACTGCTATTTGTTAGTCTACCACGGTAATGGACCAGTGCCGCGTAAACTAGTGATGATGTATAGTATTACTCATGTAAATATATTAACCTCATCGAATTTGTAAGTAAATTCTAGATAGTGTGGATATTTCCTGAAGAATGATGGAGGGTAGAGTAACTAAAACTTTTGGTGAGAGATCTTGCCCTATCTGGCATTGTTAGTTGTGAGGAAGAGTTATTATTTCAACAATGTCAGCTATATCTTATGTATTGAAATGATCAGAAAACAATCTCCTCAATCCTGAAAGAGAAATGTTACAAACAACCGTCTATGTGGTAATGGGATGACTACATTCTCCCGTAAAATTGGGACGTATTTTATAATTTATGTGATGCAATAAAATAGTATAATTAGAAGATAATCATAAATGTCTCATGCTCATGAAAACTATATTCTTGATAAAATGTGGTGTTTGTTGCTTAAAATTTATAATATTATTATCTTTTCTTTGAAAGAGTACTGGGTAAGGGTTCAAATGTGATTGATTTTTGGAGGATAACATTCCTCTTCCTGAATTTTCATTCCACCTTATATTGGATGTAAATGCTATAGTCGACAAGAGGTATGCCACACTTGCATGTGTATTTTATTCACAATTAAGTTAGGTACAGACTTTGATGTTTTATTGCATAGGAAAAGGTCTTGTCCAAATTGACATTTATCACGCATTAATTAAATGAGGTGATTTGTACTGACTTTTCGAATTTCATATATGCATTTTTGAAATTTGAAAATAACATTTTGGGCCTGTTTGGGCTCGATTTTTTTACCCAAAAAATTGATTTTTTGACCGTTATTTCACTATTTCAGCCGTCATATTTGAATTCTTCTCTCACAGGTAGATTCCACTTTTCTTCTAACAATCAAAAAATCAATTCTCAAAATCACTCCCAAACAGGCTCTATATCTACGTACTAAATATCTAGTAGTCCTTCTAAAGTAATTGTTTTGCTCATTGCGCTCTTACTTCTTCATCTCATATAGAGGCGACCCGACTTTTTGCATATTAAAAACAAGAGAAATATTAGCAACACATGTTTTTTTCCAAAGAAAATGTATTGATAATATTAGATTATCAAAAGTGGGCTTTTAAAGTTCTTATTAAGGATGATGAGGGTCATATGAAACTCTAATAAATAATATGGGCCCATCATCAGCTAAAAAATATTAACTTTTGGGTCCCTGCAATCTTCTATAAATTAATTAAAAATCTAATCTTCAAGTCCTCAATTTGACCAGCGAAGAAAAAGTAATATTAATGTACAATAAACATCGGATATTATCATTAAAGTATCAAGTTTTTGCACGGACTGTTTTCTCCCTCATGTCCCTTTCAATCAGTGCCGTTGATCAGGCCCGCCCGATGTTGATGATAGACAACATTCTATGGTATATATTTATGTTGGTCCGATTTTATCATCTAATTTCCTCAATTTTGGGGTACAAGTATAAAGCTTTTGTTTGGCTTTGCAAAACCTAACAATGTGTAATCCAAGTTTCCCTTTTCATTAATTCCATGTGTACAAAAGTAGCTTTCACAGAATGCTTACAGAGTTCTCACATAGCCATTCCCATGTGAATATTTTAAAAAAAACCCTTGCTGTGTCTTATATGAAGGGGTTCTGTGACCTCAAATGTGTAATCCAAGTTTCCCTTTTCATCAATTCCATGTGTACAGAAATATCTTTAAGAGAATGTTGATAGAATTCTTACATAGCCACCCCGATGTGAATATTTTATTGTAGAGAAAAATGGCCTCGCTGTGTCTTATCTGGAGGGGTTTTGTGACACCTCGCCCCCTCCTCCTGTGCATAGAGTCTGCTTCTTCTCTATTTTGTTAGTCATTCTTGGCCGCCTTTGAATTGGACGATATGTAAAATTTTAAAGGAATACTTAGACATAGTCCTTGTCAGGGTATATATTAACTATAAAAACAGTTGTCGAACATGTTATCCTCTATGATAATGGTCATTTAATTAATCTCTTGTCTAGAGGACATTGTGGCCAAATTTTAATGAGTTTTTTGCACTTGAAATAGTCAGTGGGATTCAACTGCTCTATAATTTCTGACTGCACAGGATATATTCTATCCAATTGCCATTACTTAAAAGAGTAATGAACTTTCTTATGAAGGAACAAATTGGTCACAATAAAGTTATTTGTACAAAGTTGGGTTACAAAGTCTGTTGAAAAATTCAGATCACTGATTTTAAATGATTTAAAAATTCGTTTTTAAAATGATTGGTATGAACGATGACAAAATAGGGGCTAAATGTAAAGATATAGCGCCTATTTGAATGGCTTGTGAAGCCTATATTACTCGTGTCATTTAATGCTTTTACTAGGTGTACAAAAGCTTGTGCCAGGATTCAATTATTGAGATTTGTTCAAGCATAAAGGTGTCCTTGGTGGGACATTGCCAACTTTAGTGAAATTAAAATTTCCTGTCCAAAAGATGGTACAAAGCTGTCCTACACTACTCCTCAAAAAATATACCAGATGTTTTTTTCAATCTAGACCTAATGCAAATTAAAAATTAAATTAAAATAGAATTCATTACATTATTTCCATGTGAAACATTATGCCGAAAAAATATATTTTTGAATGGTTTATTAATGAAAAATATGTGTTTAAAAAAATAAGAAAATATTTTTAATTTACGTATACTATTATTTTATTAAAAAATATATGATTAAAATAATGTCAAAAGTGCTGTTTAAAAATATTTTTTTTAAAGAATGAGGCTCAAACAAGAGCTATGTCTTGAGATTAAGTCTTTATTTGTCTACCAATATTTTAATTTTTTTAATTTATTTTTAATCATGTGTTCTCACAATAATATATTTTACATATAAATTTAAATTTTTTTATTTTTTAATCACACATACTCAAAAAAAATCGCTATTTTAAAACTCCTTTTCATTTAATAATGACAAATAAATAGGGACTAAGGATTCTTTTGGAATTCCACTCGTTACATCAACGGCGTGATTTGTAAAGATTCTTCCCTCCCATAAAATAGTGTTATCTTCCTTTCTTTTTCAATAGCAAAAAGTTAACTTGGACTTATTGGTACAAATCAAATCATGGGTCTAATAATTTAATACTAATAAGCTTTTTGGGACTCGAGACCAAACCACATCATCATTTTGTTACTTCATTTTTTTTTTCTCTCGCACATCGCCCGACTTATTTAAATGTTAAACCCCCAGCTTGAATGTTAAACCTTAACTTTGAAGGCCCCCATCGTCCCGTTCTTAAAACTTTGTGAATGATGTAAATTACGAAATGTGCCACAGCAGACTAAGTAACAAGAACTATTTGTATATTGCGCCTACAAGAAATCCAATTTCATGTCTAAGGAATCAACTCCCCCACACTACGGCTGCCAGCAAGACGTGAGATTACCTCACTCCTATTCTTTACACCACTGAGCTATGTCCTGGAGGGCACCGCCCGACTTATTTTCCTTGAACAATGTTTGACGCTTCATAATTCTTATCTTCTACATCCACAAACTGGAGAATTCAACTCCTGTAGATGTTTCTGTTGATCACAAAGGTGACACAAAGATTGAGATTAATAAGATTGTATGAAATATGTAATAAGAGTACAAAGATGAAAAAAAATCAAAGAAAATTAAGCAAAAGAAACGATATTTTAATATATAATAATATGGTGATAAAATTACAACACGTGAATTTTTGTTTGAACTAAACTGAAAGAATAGGCCACTATTTATATGTACATATTATACCATAAAGATGAAAATAATATAGAATAAGAAAAAATAATATATTTCAAATAAAATTACGTGAAAATAAAAAACAATTTTTTTCACATGAAAATAAGGTAACATTTTTTTTCCTAATTTGGGTCATATATTCAACAATCTCTACCTTAACCCAAATTATGATACAACGAACAAAGTTCTAAAATTTCTCCACCTGAAAAAATATATCCAACTACATCGAAATAACCGAACTCTTCAAAACAGTAACTAAAACACTCTATCAAAAAAAAAATCTTCATCTACCTGGGCGTCCATAAGCGACGCTCGAATCCAACTTTCAGGTTCCCAAAATTTCACCAAGGAATTACTGTTGACCAAACAAAACCAAAACACACCCTATAGCAAAACCACACCAAATGCCTGATCAATAAACCCCTTGTTAGAACTATCACATTCAACGATCTCGAAAGCATTACAAACACCAGTGTACCTACGCTCCATGAGTCCAACTCTAACAACTGAATACAGTGTATCTGTTGAAATTGGTGGCAAAGCGGAATCATCAATGCTTTCCTGAGCAATGTTCTGAAATTGACCCAGAGCCCGTCATAAGAGATGATGTACCAAACTAAATATCCACCACGATACTGAACTTATCCAGATGTCTCTTAACTAGTTATGCGCTTCCTTGTAAGATGTACAACTGAGACTTCTTTCGTCCCTCCAGTACAAATCGGACACCCTTTCGAACTTTCAAGACTCCACCTCCACCAGAGAAATTATAGCCTTTTGAATTCAAGGTACTCATAGAGATGAGATTCCTTTTTATATATGGAACATGTCAAACCTAATCAATTGTTCTGATCATCCCATCCTGCAACCTTAATGTGACTCGATCGATTTCAGCAGTATGGCAAGACTAGTTGTTTCCCATCACAACTTCACCTTACTTGACAGCCTCATTTGCTTGAAAGAAATTTCGCTTGTAACACCTACAATGCGAACATGCCTAATAGATAATCCACTCATCGTCAAGTTTAGACTCCACGTCAAATACCACGATCAACATCACATCACCGTCATCCGAAAAATCCTCAATAACATTAGTCTCGTCCGAATTGCATGATTGCTCCCTATGATTTGCAGCTAAATTACCGTTAGCCTGCAACTTATCGCAATTTTTCTTAACGTGTCCTTTCATCCTACATTAAAAGCACTACAAATTGCTGAAGTTCATCCTCGATTTGCAGCTAAATTACCTTTAGGCTTCTCATCTCTTGATGTAGCTCCAACTAAATGCTTCGTCTTTTTCTTTGATAACATAGCATCGTAGACATCATCAATGATCAAAGTATCATGATTGTACATGATGGGTTCCTGAAATGACGAATAAGAGGCGGGGTAGCGAACACAACAAGATCAAGGATAGGTCCTCATCGTACTTAACCTCCAATGTTTCTAAATCTGCAACTATTTCCTTGAATACAGCAATGTGGTTTTCCAGTTACGCTCCTTCCGCCATGTAATAGGAATACAGCTTTTGCTTTAGAGCTAGTTTGCTAGCGAAACTTTTAGTCATATATAATTGTTCCAATTTTAACCACAAAACAGTCTCTATTTTCTCATTCAAGACGTCCTAAAGAATATTATTAGATAAATGAAGATGAATCTGTGATAAAGCCTTCCGATCCCCCCATTGTCCAATTAGCTGGCATCTTCTTAAAATCCAATAACACATCGTTCATATTCAAATATGTCATAATAACTCTCATCTTTACTTGCCACAGAAAAAAATTGTATTACGATCTAACGACGGAATATCATATTTCACTGTAGCCATCTCTAAAAATCTCAATCAAATCACGAAGAACCTACAATTTAGCTCTGATACCACTTGTTGATCCCAAAGACAACGCAAGGATTGAGATTAATGACGTTGTATGAAATATGTAACAAGATTATAAAGATGAAACAAGATTTAAGGTAAAAAAAATCAAAGAGAGTTAATTAGAGAAAACGATTTTTTTATTATAACGATATAGAGAGAAAATTATAACATCGCAATTTTTACTTGAACTAAACTGAAAGGAGATGTCACAATTTATAGACATATACCATACCATAAAAATGGAAATAATATGGAATAAGAAAATAATATATTTCCAATAAAATCATGTGAAAATAAGGAAACATTTTTTTCTACGTGAAAAAAAAAAATATATATTTCTACTTTGAATCATAAACCTAACAGTTTTGTTGAGCCAGACCTAACTAGTAGCCGAGATTGCACAAGCCTTTTTCTTTTTATTATCAGTTACAAAAATAATAAAAAGTAAATAAGTTCAAAAGAAAAAGCATGAGTATCCTCCCAATGCAATCACTTTCAACGTGCTTTACACTTTCACTTTACTAATCAAGTCCATGAAGTCATAATAGCTATTACTTACCCCAACATATTTCTATGTTGGACTGTGATTTGATTATTGACGTGTGATTAGTGGCGAAGTTATGATTCGAATTTATTTAATGGAGTTTAAGCATGTGTTTTTTGTCATTGAAAATCAATATGGAATATATCTATATATTACTGGGCTTAGCGAAAGCGAGACGATGAGGAGATGGGAGGGAGAGAGAGAGACAAAAGGAGGAACATAATTTAACTTTTAAAAAATTCAAACACAAATTATAATATTGTTAAAAGTAAAAAAGAAAAATGATGTACACAATAAAGAAAAAAGTTATGGTGATGTCTGAGAGATCCTAAAAATTCTTGTGTGGGAAGATAATATTCCACGTGCTACTCAAATCTTGTAACTCCGAATGGTAATTGGCACAAAACGTCCATACCTTTCATGTCTATTGTGGAAACTGTCCCAATCTTTCATTTTTTGACATTTTTGTTCCTATTTCCACCTTTCTTGGCGCTGAAGGTCATTTTCACCAATTTTGGACAATTTTACCCTGCATTCAAATAAAACAAAAAGAAAAGAAAAGAAACAACAATTAACTAATTGCAACCATAGCCCCCAATTTTTAAAAAATTACAAATCAATCACAAATATAAACCAAATTTTCAATATAAGTGCCAACAACCATGGAACCCAATTTCCGGCACCAAGGCCACCGGATTTTAACACCACCACCATCTCCTCATCAACCCCAATATCCCCAAGCAAAATCCAACCCTAAATCCCAGCAAAATCCAACCAAATTTTGCCCAAAAACTACCTGTTACGCACGGTATTATTGCAAATTTGACAAAATTTATGAATGCCCATGTTCCATACAACCCACAAGCTGCTCAAGCTCAACAAGACACATCCATACATGTTCCAATTACAGCAAACAACTTAAAAAATCGAGATCTACAGCCAATTTCCAAGTTAGCAAACTCGCGACTGACAAAGCCATTTTTCGTTGACGATGGTGGGACCCATGATCGCCGACCTCCACTACAGGACACTACTCATCATGGCACATCTAGTGAGCATATGAGTCTTCCCCAATTTGGTGTCGAAATGGCTGTTCGTCCAGAACAATGAACAGGCATCAAATTTTGCTTTCAAAACTCATTTCCAAATTTAACACATTCAGCATTTGGCCATCAGCACCCTCCATCTCTGGTACGTAATGGGCATAAAAGATTCACAAACATAAGTAATCGGATTGATTGGAACATCATTGTCCAAGACAGAACCAGAGACAGACAGATCTGATTTATTTTCTAGCTGCAAATATACAGCACTTTCCTTGTCCGAAGCCAGATATGTTGTTTTCGATTCCAACGCATTCACCATCTTCTGAAAAGTATACCTTACAGCCCAGTGATTGCATAGCTTGCTTTATAGCTGCACTTTCCTTTCTGGCTCGCTTTGCCAAATTCCAGGCTGAGCTGCTGGACAGCTTCTTTTGGAAGCACGATGATTTACATTTTAAAAACAAAACCTTCAGAAAAGTAACAAAATTAATAGCAATGCCTAATCTTGTTCAAGAAATGATACTTATATATAGCATCCATGATGGAACAGATTAAGCAAAATGCTACAAAAAGTTTTGGCCTGTAGTAAATTCCTCATTTATGAGTCAGGGAAACATTCAAATTCAAGCCAAACACTATGTTGACAATTTTGTATATATTTGTGATTGATTTGTAATTTTTTAAAAATTGGAGGTTGTGGTTGCAATTAGTTATTGGTTGTTTCCTTTCTTTTCTTTTTGTTTTATTTGAATGGAGGGTAAAATTGTCCAAAATTGGTGAAAAGGACCTTCAGCGCCAAGAAATGTGGAAATAGGGGCAAAAATGTCAAAAAATAAAAGGTATGAACGTTTTCCACAATAGACATGAAAGGTAGGGACTTTTTGTGCCAATTACCCTAACTCTGAACACTTGAAGCTTCAGAGTACAAAGATAAATTATATAATTAGAGGAAATTGCACTATAATGTCAATTTTCAACTTTGTATTTTTAAAAATGTCATTTTTTAAAATCTTTGCAAGATTGTCATTTTTGAACATATTTGTCCCTCTAGATAATTTAAATACTCTACATGTTCTTCATTAAATGAGATTTGACGTTATGAAAAATTGTACAAAAACATGAAGAAATGTCACGTTCAAATAACTTAACTTTCAAATTTAACAAAAAAATGGTTAAACCAAAATCAGAAACAAAAAATACAAATCAATATATCATTCAAACACTTACTAACCCTAAACTCACTCCCCTATTTCATTCGAATGGTCAAAAGCCCATGCTATCAACGACCACCATTAATTAGTCTATCGCCGTCGATGACTACCGTTAATCAGTCTATTGTCGATGAAGATCACCATTAATATCTTGAGGTTTGCTTTCTTTTCTTTCCTTTTACATTTTTTGCTCTCTTTTCTTTTGATTCTTCACATTTAGATGTGTTTGCTTTTTATTATTCGCATTTTTTTTTGCCTAAATTGGTACAATATGCCTCATTTACTCAATTTTTGTTGTCTATTTTTTTGGTTCTACGAAAATGCTAATATTAGGGTTTATATAAGTTATCTATTAATTTATTTTTGGGTAATTAGCACAAAAGGTTCATACCTTTCAATGTTATTGTGCAAAATATTCATACATTTCATTTTTTAGCATTTTTGCCCTTATTTTAACGTTTCATTGGAGAAAACGTCATTTTCACTATTTTTAATGTAAAATGACCAAAATACCCTCCAATTTAAATAAACCAAAAAAATTTAAAAAATAAAGAATAAATTATAATCTTATTCCTAAATGTTTTAAAAAGTGCGTGTGAGTCAAAATAATTATTAAAAGGCCTAATAGCACAAAACGTACCTATGTTTGACCTATAGTATGCAAAATGTCCATACATTTCAAATTGGTGAAAATGATATTTTCTACAATGGAATGTGAAAATAAGGAAGAAAATGCAAAAAAATTGAAACGTATGATCGTTTTCCGCAAGAAGTGTCAAACGTAGGGATTTTTTTGCTATCAGACCTTATTAAAATATTAAAAATAACAAAACTCTCTCTCTCTCTTTCCCTCTCTCTCTTTTCTCTTCTCTTCTTCTCCAAATGGGTTAGCCGTCTTAAAAGTCAAAATACTCCAGCAAACCACCACCCAAATTGTTAGACCACCATACCATCGAAAAGCCCTCACTTCTCTCTACACATACCACCCAAAGTCCAACCTTGAAACTTTTATGCCAATAGATTTGTTCAAAATTGCAAACCAAAATACCCAACTCGCGAATGCAAATACTGGAGGCATTACCTGTTCTAGAAAGACTCATGTCATTTCCAACACACCAATCAACTACACTCATTCGGGCGCCTCTTTTTATGGTCTTAAAATATTAGCAGGTGGTTCAGCGGTATGGATGTCTGATGGTTTGGGCGATAGTTGGTCAGAGTTTTTTTTACTTCTAAAGTAACGGTCCCATTTGCAAAAGAAGAGATGACAAACAGGGAGATAGAGTTTTTTTTATTATTTTTAATATTTTAATAAGACTTAATAGCAAAAAATTTCCCGTGTTTAACACCTCTTGCGAAAAACGTTTATACGTTTCAATTTTTTGGGTTTTCACCCCCATTTTCACGTTTCATTGCGGAAAACTTCATTTTCACCAATTTGAAATGCAGGGATGTTTTGTACACTATAGGCCAAACGTAAAGATGTTCTGTGCTATTAAGGCTTTTAATAATCATTTGAAACCACTTGCACTTTTTAAGACATTTAGGAGAAATATTGTAATTTATTCTTTATTTTTCTTTTTTCTTTTTTGGGTTTATTTAAATGGGAGGGTATTTTGATCATTTTACACTAAAAAAATGGTAAAAGGGACTTTTTTTGTGATGAAACGTTGAAATAAGGGAGAAAATTCCAAAAAATAAAATGTAGAAACTTTTTGTACTAATTGCCCATTTATTTTTTATAAATATATTTCCCACTCTTCTTTCATGTAAATAATATTCAAATCGATTATTGACTTAATGCTTTGAATTTGGAGTTGTGGTCATAATCTGGAGACATTGATAACCATTATATTTCAAACACTTCATTTGGATCAAGCGGGCGAGGATCACACTTTCTTCAAATTTTTATTTGGCCAATTTATGTTTAAAAGTAAAATTTGAATTATCCATCTTTGCGTTCGACTAGTACTAGGAGTGCACAGGTCTTGGTTTTTAATCGACCCATTATTATGTTCAACTAAACTTTAATGTTCGAATGGTTCATAGTCATTATTGGGCAAACTGAGTTTGGGTTTAATTTTTTGAGTTCTTGAAATGAGCCAAGATTGAACTAAGGCATGTTCTTATCAACTATGCACAAATAAGCTAGGCTATTTTACATTTTTGTAGTATGCGTGTGTGCCTTCAGATGATTATGTAGGGTTATTTGCATGTTGTTTAAGTGTTGGATCATTCTATTTTCGTTCTTAAAAATGTCTTTGCATTTACATGTATACTTATGGCTGAGTACATGAAAAGTGATGCTATTTAAGGCTGAGTAAAACACTGATTATGTTTGTCATAATCTGATCATTGATGTCTTGAAAAATCAATATGAATATAAAATACAAATGTCTATCCTGACAATAATAGAATCATATGTCAAGATGAACTATTGTTCTCAACAGTTAGGCTCTGAAATTTTCGACAGTTGACTCACTTATCACCATTATTGCTTTATGATTTCTGCATTAAGAAGAAGTAGAGGTAGTTTCACGATCCTACGTTAATAACGTACCTTACATTTGCTTGATTTTATAGAGTCAATCTATAATGTGGAAGAAGTTTCATTGTTTATCTTATCCTGCATTTGCTTTATAATATTGTTGTGATGTTTTTGTTGTCTATTTAGCTTCTAATATGTGGAGAGGACAGGCCGATTTGGTAAGATGATTGTGAATATTTGACTTGCTATATATTTTGAATTAAAAATTCACTTCTATAACTATTTTCTTTTTTAGGTCAGTACATTGTTTAAGTTTTGAGCTCACTAGAATGTTCCATGTTTCTTTACTAGCTGCTTTAAGTTTTGAGCTCACTAGATTGTTTCATGTTTCTTTTTGCATCCATTTCATTAGCTTATAGCTTTCAATGCATGTTCGATGACTACCTGGTATATATATGTTCCTGTTTTAAGAAGTCGGGAGTGTGATACATGTATGTATGGTTTCTCTCCTTTATTTGGACACATATCTAATTAAACCGTCATGATATACTAAAATTATGTATAGATATTTTTGAGTAAATTGGGAGAAATACTTTGGCATAAATTGAAGGAAAAGAAAAGAATTATAGCCTATGAGAATTGAGTGTTGAGTGGGAGGGGACTAAACGGTATGCTTAAGAACGATGTCACTCTTTTTAGTTGTTCTTTTGTAAACTAGTTACTATGAATGCGCATAGTAGAAATGATTTTATCTACCACTTTGAAATTCTAAATTTACCTCCTAATGATTGAAATATAAAAAGATGCATCTTAACCTACAAATGTAAATTGCCTATTATAAAGCAGGTATAAATTGAACTTCATCCATTTCAACAAATTAAAGTGCATTATGTTTTGAGGCTTAGCTATTTAGTTTGTGTTTTTAATTATTGTTCCATATGTCCTTTGATTTATTGACGAAAATCATCTGTCGAGATCGATAATTTAACTGTCAGGATGTTATGCAGTATTTCGACATATGAATTCGTATTTTGCTTGTGAACTTAAACAACACTAATATGTACAAACGATAGTGAAATGATAATGATAATATAACTTCAGAATGTACAACGCAATGGGGGAATATTTAACATACAACTTCAATCACTTTTGAACATCAAGCCTATTTACGTGATGGTGTTACGATGGGGTTTGAACTTATGGTCCGGTTATAAGCACAACGAGTACATTTCCTGAGTCATATGGTAGACTAGTGTCTGGATCGCTTACGTCATGTGGGTGATTTACCTGGAGGATGACGTACAATGGGTGGTAAAATAGGAATACTTGTAATTTCGTTCATAACAACCCAATCCACTCCCCGCGTAACAGGATATATTACTTCGCTACAAGCACCCCTTCAATATCCCGATGTGTAATAAAGAGAGCATATATCGTATAATGACTTACCTCTCAAGTAAGCAACACGAGTTATACGAACACATGACATTCGATTTACGTGGAACTGGACAATTAGTTAAAGCAGCAGGTGTTATAGCGAAACTGATTGCAAAAGAGAGAAAATCGACTACCATGTTCGTGTCATTGGATATTTCAACCTATGTTAAGTTGTCTATCAATTCATGAGCTCGAAGCCTAATACCATCTTCAAATGTTGTCCGTAACTCGTTTTCCATTCTCGATGACAATACGGGATTGCATGCGGTTGCATTTGTTTGACGTTTGCAAAATTAATTTTGCATAGGACTCCGAATATGTTCGACCAAACACATGATTAATAATAAACGGGCATATTTCAACACTGAGTTCAAAGATTCTGGGTTTTTATTTGTCATAATGTTGTACCGTTGGCCAGCGAATAGTACTCAAGACCAAAATGAAAAACCTGCTCACTCCAAATACCCGAAGATCCTTCATTTGCCATACGAATATGTCACATAAGTCTTTCGAACTATTTGACCCAATAAGTTATAGCAGTTAGTTTGAAAAGAAATATTGAACTTGCATTATTGTGTCACTGGATTAAGTTTTTTTCCATATGCCAGATACAACAACCATGCTAAGATAAAATAAATAGTGAGTACTGGCTTTTTAAATACTATTTTCCTTGTCTGAAATAAATACAAGTTCATTTGAGTTGCTTATAAGATCTTTCAAGTTTAACAGAAATCACATCCACTATTTATTTGTTTCGGCATCCACGATCTCCATGCTAAGGGATAAATATGTTTGTTGGCATTTTAGACAGTTGTCATTAGAAGCATACCTTTGTATGAACCTTTTAAATGACTACCATCAATACTGTAACCACGAATGCATGCATCAAAAGTTATGAAGAAATAGTAAAACCTATTATGAGAATCAACTTCAATGTGGGTTTTCGTCCTCTGGTTACTCTCTCATAGAACGTGATCGTATCAAGGCAGTTTTTGAAAACCATCCTTCGGGGCACATACCATATGCAAAGCAGCCACCTTCCTCCTACATGCTTTGCTATAACTGATTTTGACACCGAACTCACTTTTCATGTCACGTGCAATAGCAGAGGATCATACAATTGGTTTTGATTATCTAATTTTTCCAAAATGTGCTCGACAATTACAAAACTTATGGCATGACCATGTACATTACGACGAAAATCTACGAAACATGTATGCACATTATTGAATTTACGGATCATGAAGAATGTAGACTGCTCAATTTCATTGGTACCATTCAATCAAATCCAATTCAATTGTTTACTTATTAATCCACTTAAAATTTTCAAAATAGAAACATCTTCACAGACCAAGAACTACGAGATCTCCCCTTTCATTCTGGGGTAACGGAGGGATTCACAGTCAAAGCACGTAACATCCACATGCAAGAATTGTCCGCGCATACGACGATTAGCATTTCATGCTTGACTTGCTTACCTGAAATTGGAACTTGTCTTGCAAAGCAAGTACACAAATTTTCGAGTACAACTCTTTCTTGATCAAGAATATTTGCCTTTACAGCAAGATCGGATGACATTTGAAGTCCTGTGATGTGATGACATTTGCTCATCAATGTCAACAATATTAGCAGCATCTGTACCATGTAACGGGTTATCCAAGTTCTCATCAAATGATACAATCCCAATATCAAAAATTAATGTTTTGGGTGATGTCATTTAAGACACTATGCATTTGATTGAGCTCGTCATGTTGTACGGTTTGGTTAACATCCACTGCGACAAACGAATGAGTTTTGGAAATTTGTATTCCTCCTCATATGAACAATTGAAAGCTCGGTTTCCAAAATATAAATGTAGATAGCAGTTTCCTTATGTATTGATGTGTACCAATTTAAGTCTTCATCTTCGTGTATTTCGGATGGAGGTATATTCATGTTTGAGACTTTGAACTTCAATTTAATTTGAGCGTGGGGATCAAGAATATAAAGTTTGTCCTTCAACTGTGACACAAGTCCGACTAGGGTAATATTTGTCAAAACTAGAATGGAAGTGGTTTTGTCCCCTCTCCACTTCCATTCATCATCCACAAAAACAAATCTTTTTCATGCGACACGATGAATCTCAAATGATTACTCATACCTGAAAATTGAAATCGCAATGGTAAGAATTTTGCACAATCAATTTATCGGTATTTAATGGCATGAAAGTTGCACTTTCGAATATATGAATTCATACAATAGTAAAAGGTGAAATCTAGGGTTGAGATGTCCATCCCAACAGTTTTTAAATGTCAAATTTGGCAATTGAAATGTCTAACCTGACGATTTTCAAATGTCAGATAGTTAAATTGTCGAATCTACCGAGAAGCATATATGTAGGTGATCGGAACAAATTCTTCATCACATTAAGTGTGGTAATCAATATTGTACTACCGAATGACAAAAACCAAACAAATCAATAAATTCATATGGAATCCTTCACATTTTGTAAAGAAAATTGGTATCTTTATTAAAAAAACATTTTAAAAATAAAACAAATCAATTAATAATAATTTTGAATAAATGTGACGATGTTGTATTTAACATTTCAAAAATAGTAAGTTATAAGATAAACCTATAAATATTTTGCAATATGATAACTTCTCAAAATGGATGATGAATCTAATAGTAATGTCTTATTGCTGGAGGAATGAAGAAGATGGTTAAGAAGCTAGGGCTTGTTACTGGTAAAAGAAATTTGTTCATGTTCACTTTTCAAAATCTTTTATCTTTTTTTATTAACAAAATTCGTATTATCCAACATAATATATACATATCCAATGTTTTATATTCTACAAATTAAATAATCGCATCATAACATTAATGACATTCAAATCAAGCATTGCTGAGCATTAAATGTTCATAAAAGAGTATCACTAAGGATAATTTGAACCTTTCACACCAAAAAAATGACATTTTGAGGCATTTAGTAGAAATGTTAAATTTTGGTGGATTTTCAAATTTAGTGACATCTATGAAAAATCGCCTATTGTTTAATTACGGAGCCTTGTCTTAAACTAATAATTGTTTTATATTTAATATTTTAAATGTGTCAAAATTAGATATGACAAAAAATTTCTATTTTTTTAATCTAAATAATTCAATTTTCCGTAAAAGGATCTCAATAACATTCTACTATTCTCTAGATCACACAAAATATTCAAGTCATTCGTGATTAACACTTTCAATAAAATATGTTTGAATCTCATTGCTTGTCCTTCCAAACTACAACTTCTAAATTGATTGAGGCTCTAAAACTTTACACTTTAGTAGTTTGAATGGAAAACTTGAGTTTAAAATTACATTATGAGTCTACATGTTTTTTAAAATAATATTATTGTGTTAAACTGCGTATGAAGTGTTATGTGATGTAAATGTACATCGAGAATGAATTATAACACATATAACATATGCAAAAGTTAAATGACAATATAGTATATTCGATAAATAGATGGAAATTTAATATTTAACATTTATCAATAATATTAATTTGTCCGACCAAGCCTTGACTAGCGAAACTAAAACTCTTACAATTATTTTTAATGTACTCGAGGATTTACATGATGAAGATATATTTTGTGTCGCATGTTGCAAAAAAGAAAGCAGTTGTCAGCATTCCTCTCTCGTTGTTTGGTACAGTTCAATTTAATCTTAGTAGTTAGTGTTGGAATTCGAAAGTATAATTATTAAAAAAAAAAATCTTAATCCAAGAAATAAGATCATCTAGATGTCCATGTGTATGTTATATCGAGAATAAATGGTTCAAAATTTTAGCTAAATTCGATGGTTGATTCTTCAATTAATTTTGAATCTTGAACTTCCAAATTTGCGGATCACGAGCTTTTAGCATTTTAATTCCAAAAATTTGATATTGTAAACCTCCAAGTCTTCCATGATATACTCCAAAGTTAATACTACACTGATGGATGATGACATTTTTTTAAATTAAATCAAAAAGTTAATTCTTGGGCAGGACATTTGAATAAAGTAACAAAATAATTTATTCTTTTTTTTTTTCCCTCTCTCCAAACTTGAAAACTATGAAATTACTGTATTACGTTTTATTGTAAAATTTTTAGGTTTCATCTTATCTCTATTTATAGAGATAAAAAGATTCACATCCATGTACAATAGGGATTCCAAATAAAGTCCAAGTAGGGGTCTTGATTAAAATCCAAACAGAAGTTTTCATTAAAGTTCAAATTCAATTTATTTATATTTAATTACATATGCAGTCTTAAAAACTTCAATTACAATTAAAATTAAATTTATAAATGTCATAAATTACAATTATGCTAAAAAAATTATAATAATTGCAATTGAGTTTCAATATTTTATAGAGTTACCACAAGAACTTGATCAAATATATATTATCCAATTTTCAATAATTAGATCTTGTCTAATCGATCATAGATTATTCAATCTAATTATTGTTTTTTTTTTAATTGAAGACTACACTCTTTATATATATCATATCACATAATTCAATGAATATGTAACACTTTCTCTGACTTGTCGTACATGTATCTTATCCCAATTTGATATTAGATAATTATGTACGAATATAAACGATTGTTTTGCCCATCTAATTATTCTCACTAACTTAAGTACCTTTTTTAACGATCAACTAAATTAATCCTGGATATCAAAGTTTAATCGTCCCTAAACACTGAATTTAAATTTTAGTCGTTTAACAGAAAATACTTGAATAGATACTCTACCCATTTTTCAGACTCTATCCATTTTTTAGAATGACGATTCCTTATACAAATTCATGTTCTCCACTTTCCTCGTTCTCAAACTTTCAACTCATCGAAATATTTGACTAATTAAATCGATCTCACTTATCAGTGAATCAAATCTATAATATATTAAAGAATCGCATCAAGGGGGAATTATTTTTTGGACGATTTTAACCTCCTCACAATTCAATTATTTCATTAATACCTTATTTTTTGTTTTTCGATATGTAATAAATACTATATAATTATTATCGTTTATAAAATTTGTTCTATTAATTCTCAATTAATTAATATTCACATTAATCTAGATTCAAAGAATTTTCACTTGATGAATCTTGAATCTAGAGTTATTATAGATTAATTTATTCATATTCATGTATCTAAAAAATTTAATGAGTGTTTATATTTATGTATTAACAATTAATTTTTATATATCAAATGTAATATAAAAAGATTGCTTATGTATAGTATTTCATCATTAAAAAAAAAAAAAAATGAATCATAGAAATTGGATTTTGAAAATACAATTTGAGTACAATTTTCTTCTCTTAAATTTCTATGCTAAATTTTATTTTCTTTAATTCGTCCAAAACTCATCAAATCTTCCAATAAATTGGTACCAAATATTACTTTTACGTCACTTATAAAATATTTTTAAATAACGTGCAATGCACGTTTAATTTTGACTAGTAACTATTAAAGTCACAAAAGATATACGCAACCTATTCAAAAGGATTTAGATTAAATATACGATGATCAAGTGGAATTTAATTTTCTACACGATACTGCTATAGAATTAAACTCGACACATGGCTTGCATCCTCTGTCTTACCGCGGCTGCTGGCACAGAGTTAGCCGATGCTTATTCTCCAGATACCGTCATTGCTTCTTCTCTGGGAAAAGAAGTTCACGACCCGTGGGCCTTCTACCTCCACGCGGTCCGTTTAATACACTTCAAAAGGTACTAGTGTGAGTTTAGCTATTTTTGTGATAAAGATAAATTATAGATCTGAATAGTGAATGAGTCAACATTACAACTTTTTAGTATAAGGTGCCAATCCTTGAACTTTAGTTGTAAACAAATTATTTATGATCAAAATATAAGTTTGTATCACATTGTATTTCTCAGTTTCAGTATCCAATTTATATTATCACAAATGATTACAGACTCTTTAATTCACACGACCAATAATAATTAAATACAATAAATAAAATAAACTCAATTTTATTTGATATAAAAATAATGTTTTTTTTACATCAATGGAGCTATACTATACGAGCACACTTCCCAAAAGTTAGTTGGCAACTTCAGATCCTAACATCGAGTCATCATAAAAAAATAATAATAATAATTTATTGATGCTTTTGACCTTTTTAATAATCGATCTGCATTAGTTAATTAATAAAATAATAATTGACAGTGTTAATATATTTTAATAAAAATCGTGTCATAAATTTATTCAATAAAATAAAATAAGTGGTGGCTTGTAAGTTGGAATTTGGCACGACCTTCAAACAATCATGCTATAGGATACATCAAGATTGATATAAAACTTAAAATAATTTCACGTGAAATTTTATCATTGGACAATTTAAAATATGTTAATTTTTTCATCCAATCACCTACTGTCACACGAATTATGTCAAGCTTTCTGTCAAATCATTTTGACAAAACAACTAAAAAAAATACTTGGGGAATTGGTGTTTGTATTGTTCAAGCTAAACATATGCACTTGTGATGATATTTGCCGTATTAGTTTTATTTAATTCGTAAAAAATAGGGATCTATTTCAAAATGTTAATTTATTTAGTTAGTTATCTTACGAACTCATTATTTACTTCACGCCTAGCAAATCTAGGACTTCCTTCACACTTTCTTAAGAATCTTGACAGGCCATCGCATTGTACAAGTATTTGGTTTTATTAATTAACTTTTTTTTTAAATACATTTTGTCTCGAATATAATTGGGATCAGGGAGTTTCAATTTTAAAAGAGAAATCAACATAAAAAGCAATAAGAATGGAGCGACAACTATTTGAGCACTTTTTATGATACTTTAACTTTGGCACTACTTTTATGTTGACAGTAAAAGAAAAAATGCAACCCTTTACTCTTTTAACTCCTCACTCACTCTCACCTTTCTTTTCTTTCTTATTTTCCTTTTTTTTCCCCAATAAATACCATCCACAAATAAATCGTGGAAATAGACTGTTCGACTGGAATCTACATTTATGGAACAACTCAATAAAGTTACTATCTTTCTTTCTCTTTCTTTGTGACAAGTATCATATATATGGAAGATAACATTTATCGACAGATGGACCTTTACAACACGTCAAACATTATGATTGACTTGATCATGATTCCACATGGCTCACTTCTCATCAAAATTTAAATATAGATTTAAAATATAGGGACTAGATTGGCTCATTCACGGTTGATGTGCCACTTTTTTTTATGTTTGTATCACCTAAATCAACATTCTTAATTTATGTAGAAAACAAAATGAAGTGTGATTCTTTAGATAATTTAATAAAATATGAGAATTATTTTTATATTTCAATTTTGAGAATGATAATTTTTATTTTACTATTTTCAAATGTGTGGTCTAGTTTAGTTATTTAAAAACGTAAGAGTATTAACTTTGAAACAATATTGTTTTATATGGATGATAAGATGAGATGAACCATAAACAGTGTAAAAATGGTAACAAGTAGTGTGAAATGATGTACTTGTGAGTTTTACAAAATGTGTAGGTAAAATTATTGTTTTAGCTTTGAAAAATAAAATCTACGTAAAAAAATTGAAACCCAAACATTGCATAATTCTCCTAAAATCACTAAAATACCAAACCAAGCTTAAAACAGGTAACAAGAAGTGCAAAATATGATAGTTTTTTTTTTTTTTTTTTAATGTATTTTTACTTCAAGAAGTGTTAAAAAAATTTGACACGTTTAAATTTCTTGAAAATAAAAGAAAAACGAACATAAGGTCATTAGAGCATCTTTTCAATGTAACAATGTGAATTGTTGTACACGTGACACGTAAAAGGAAAATGGAGAGAAAATTATATCCGACAAAAACATTGATTATACTAATTTTGGATCACATGTACAAGTGAGATGATCTACCTTTTTCTTTGATACGGCAAGTATTCTGAAATGAGGTAACACACTTTTCGGTGCACGACCTTATTGGAGATGCTCTTAGCCCCTGTTTGATGCCCATTACCTGAAAATGAAAATGGGGGGAATAATATTTTTTAGAAAAATGAGTGGTTAAAAAAGAAGGAAGAATTTTCGATTTATGTGTAATATTATTTTATGAAAGATTGTGTGGTTGAAAATAAGAGAGAAAAAAATGGAATGTAATATAATTTAATTTAATGGGGATCAAACAGGGGCTTAATCTTATTGCCACATGCTTGTGTTATTGGGCCTCATTGGGCCTTTAGCCAGTGGACTATAGCAAGCAGATCCCCAAATCCTCTTTCAGCCCACTTATCATTAACCGGCCCAAAGCTTTTGACAGATTTGAAACAATACACGTGTAGCCCTTATCTTCCCCCGCTTCTCTCTCCAAGTAAAAACCCTAGACGACTCCTCTCTCTGAACCGCATTTTCCTACGCATTCTTTGCGCTGGCTCTCTCAGAGAAACGCACATATACATACATCGATACATATATTCATACTCACGCAGTGCTAGCAATCAGTCATGGCGGAGGTTGTATCAATGGATGAAATACACGCCACCGCTGCCCGCCTCAACATCGACCTCTCCTCCCTAGAACTTGATTCCATTCGTCTCCCCCCAGGCGAAGACTTTGGGGTTATCAGGTAAGATTACTGAAACACCCGGCATTTTGCAGAACACCAGTGGTAACAATTTTATTGCAACGATAAATAGTTTGGCTGAAATGATTGTTTGTAGTGATGATGAGGATTTAAAAGGGGAGGATCCGTTGGAGTTCGAGGAGGGGTTCGGGAACATAATCGTTGTGGACAATTTGCCAGTTGTGCCGAAGGAGAAGTTTGAGAAATTGGAAGGTGTAATTCGGAAAATCTACAGCCAAATAGGGGTTATTAAAGAGGATGGCCTCTGGATGCCATTGGATCCTGAGACTCAGAAAACCCTTGGATATTGTTTCATAGAGTATAACACCCCTCTAGTATGTGTGATGTTCCACATTTGTTAATGTTGTTTTCGTTTTTTGTTTGTGTATACTTCATTACCTGAATGTGTATTATATTCACTTCTATTGAAAGTTTTATTTTTTTCTATTGAGAGTTTACATGTAAATTTTTAGTTTTAGATAATGTCATTTCCACTCGAGTGTATATAGGGTCTTATTTATGAAATTAAAATTTTCTTCCTGTAGTTACATCTTGCTTCGGTTGCTCTGTGGCGTAAAAATTTCAGCAAAGGGAAATGCCTCTGACAGTTCAAAAAGATTTTTCATTTCAGCACCTCACACCCTTTTTTTATACAGGCGGTGATTTATAATGTACCAAGTATAAGTTCAGTTTTTTCGTTTTCTTTTTTTTTTTTTTAATTTTTTTGTAGGAGGAAGTGCTCATAATGACATTTTTGAGATTCTAGAATTTTCCAGAAATATATAACACAACAAATTAAGTAATTCATTAATATTGAATAGATATTGGTTGCTAATTCAGTTATTTTTTAGTAGAATCGGGAGGGGCAATAAGATTTTAGTTAACTGTCATTTTAACATGCTACTGATGCTGGCTTTGTCACAATCAGTTATAGCATGCAGTTTACTGAGCTCTGCTCAGGAACTGAATAGATGCCAAAAGGGTTTTTAATGGTATGTCTCAGTTTAATTTTCCTTACTCGGTAATAATCTATGTCTGCGTGCTCTGAGTTTTAACACTTATTGTCTATTAATTGTAGATAGTGCTTACTTTCGTTCTAGTATTGGAGTTACGTTTTCTTGCTGTATCATTGTTTAAACATGTTAATGGTTGCTGTTTTAGGAAGCTGAACTGGCCAAGGAAAAGACAAATGGATACAAATTAGACAGATCACACATATTTGCTGTTAACATGTTTGATGATATTGAGAAGTTCATGAAAGTTCCAGATGAGTGGGCGCCTCCAGAAACCAAGCCTTATACTCCAGGGGTACCTCTGCTCTCTCATATCTCTTATCCTCACCCCAGTGGAAAAGGGAAAACAAAATGAAAACAGAAGAAAGAAACAAAATAGCCAAGAGAGCGACACTGTGAAGAGAAATGAAAAAGTCCCTTAATCTTAATTGATCTTTTGCTTATTATTTCTCCATCTCTTTCAGGAGAATCTGCAAAAATGGCTTACTGATGAAAAAGCTCGAGATCAGTTTGTGATTCGTGCTGGTACGGACACTGAGGTTTTATGGAATGATGCTAGACAGTCGAAGCCCGAGCTTGTTTACAAACGTTCTGTAAGCAAACTTTAATCCTAACTATTCTTATGTGGAGTGTTTGTTGGATAGAATGATTGTTTGATCTTCATGCGCATTGGTTTCCTGGGACAAGTCTTGTTTCTTCTTGGGAACTGTTCGACTGCTTATCGTGTATTTATGTCATTGTGTGCAGTACTGGACTGAAAGTTTTGTACAGTGGTCCCCACTAGGGACATACTTGGCCACTGTGCATAGACAGGGTGCTGCAGTTTGGGGTGGTGCAACGACTTTTAACCGTCTGATGCGCTATGCTCACCCCCAGGTTACTTTCTGCTTGTGGGTGATTGCTAATAAGAGGCTTCCATAAATTTTCAGGTCTGACTGTTTTGTTGTAGGTGAAATTGATCGACTTTTCTCCTGGTGAGAAATTTTTGGTGACTTACAGCAGCCATGAACCGAGCAACCCTCGTGATACTCATGTATAGTTATTGTTCCTGTTTTCTAATTATCACTTCATTATTGCATTGATAGTGTCGTTAACATGGATTTGCTTTACAGAGGGTTGTGATAAACATTTTCGATGTTAGAACTGGAAAAGTCATGAGAGATTTCAAAGGCAGTGCAGATGAATTTGCAATTGGAGGAACTGGAGGTGTTAGTGGTATATCCTGGCCTGTGTTCAGGTGAATTTTGATACATTTATTACGTCCTCTCTTTTTCTTCACCCCTCCCTTTTCCCCAGAACAGACGGATATCATACAAGCTAAGATGGATGACAATATGGTAATATTACTGAATGCTTTCTCCTGTATGGCAATTTCCCTTTTTCAGATGGAGTGGTGGAAAAGATGACAAGTACTTTGCCAGAATAGGAAAAAATGTCATTTCCGTTTATGAAACTGAAACTTTTACTCTCATTGACAAGAAATCTATCAAGGCTGAGAATGTTATGGACTTCAGCTGGTCACCTACCGATCCAATTCTTGCTCTCTATGCTCCAGAACTAGGTGGAGGGAATCAACCTGCCAAAGTGAGATAAACCTCCGTACATAAAAAAATCAAGTTCTTTGTAGATTTCTTATACTGATGACCTAACTCTTTGGATTCTAATTAACAGGTGAGTCTTGTGCAAATCCCGAGCAAAAAAGAGTTGAGGCAGAAGAATCTCTTCAGTGTGAGCGAATGTAAACTGTACTGGCAAAGCAATGGGGATTACCTTGCTGTCAAAGTTGATCGGTACACTAAAACAAAGAAAAGCACCTATACTGGCTTTGAGCTTTTCAGAATCAAAGAACGAGATATTCCTATTGAAGTTTTGGAGCTTGAAAATAAGAACGATAAAATTATATCATTTGCTTGGGAGCCAAAGGGCCACAGGTTTGCAGTTATTCATGGTGATAGCCCAAGGCCTGATGTAAGTTTCTACTCGATGCGCAGTGGTACTAATACCGTCCGGGTCTCAAAGCTCACAACTGTTAAGGGCAAGCAGGCGAATGCACTTTATTGGTCACCAGCTGGTCGCTTTATTATACTGGCAGGGTTGAAAGGTTTCAATGGACAATTGGAATTCTACAATGTTGAAGAACTTGAAACCATGGCAACAGCCGAGCATTTCATGGCAACAGACGTTGAATGGGATCCCACAGGAAGGTAATGGCATTCACATATAGATACAAAGCCTTTATGGATTGGTTTTGCATTTTTATGCTTTTGTTTTATAGCAGGAATAAGATTGAGTTCCCCGCAGTGCAGAGTGACTTGACTGTATGTGGAGTATTGGTTAATTATTGAATCCCATTTTCATTTTTGCATTTTGGAATGGTAGATTGAGGGAAAATGTGTAGTTAAAATATAAGGAAAAGTTTTTGATTTGCGTGTAATGTTATTTTATCGAAGAATGTGGGGTTGAAATGAGGAGAGAGAAAAATTTAGTTTGAAATTTATGGGAACAAGTATATTTCACATGGACCCAAAATATTCTGTTTCTGACTTGAAATTTCGTACTGTAGATATGTTGTCACGTCAATTACCTCAGTTCATGAGATGGAAAATGGTTTCAATGTCTGGTCTTTCAATGGCAAGCTGCTATATCGAATATTGAAGGATCATTTCTTCCAAGTAAGTTCTGTTTTTCTACTTGTTTGGACTCGGCATGCATATCTATACCTATTTACTGGACACTAGTGTATTCCCATTGACGTTGCTCCTTTTCTCATCCCAGTTTCTGTGGCGCCCAAGACCCCCATCCTTCTTGAGCCCTGAGAAAGAAGAAGAAATTGCTAAAAACTTGAAGAAATATAGCAAGAAGTATGAAGCCGAGGACCAAGATGTTTCATTGCAATTGAGTGAGCAGGATAGAGAGAAGAGAAAGATGTTGAAAGAAGAGTGGGATAGGTGGGTCAGCGAATGGAAGCGTTTGCATGAAGAACAGAAATTGGAGAGGCAAACGCTACGTGATGGTGAAGCAAGCGACGAGGAAGAGGAATACGAAGCAAAAGAAGTTGAGGTTGAGGAGTTATTGGATGTTTCTGAAGAGGTTATTTCCTTCGACTAAGGTGAAAACTGAATAGTCGTAAAAGGAAACTTGCTACCGTGGTTCGGAAAACAGGTGTGAAGCCCAGCTTCCAGGGTCCACTAGGAAGTTATGGGTAAATCATTTTGTTCTCGCTACAATTCATACGATCATTTGACTGTAACCACCACAACCAATACTAGCACTAGCAGGGACTCATTCTTCGTTTACTTATACTTGCGAGGTTATGTATTGGGTGGTATCAGTGGTACAGATTTCTTGGTGTCTGTTCGAGGTTATGCTAGGATTAAGTTTGAATTTGATTGGTATCTAATTTTGACTAACTGGGTATCCATGAATATGTATCATGCTTGGTTGAAAAAATTGTTTTGTGGGTCAATTCTCCATGTTTTCCCCTTAAAAATAAATTTTAATAAATGTGTTACAGTGAATGGTAAATTTCATTCTTCACTTCGATGATCGTATAATATTCAGACCATGATACAATTGAATTTTCAACCATAGAACAGATCACTACTTTAGCATTAAGCATTTTTTTATCGTATAAATACAAAGGTATTATGTCGGCAATTTTGAAATTTTTCGTGAAAAATTAATTTGGGATAGAAAACTTGAACCAATGGAAGCTCTAGATCAAGAACCACCCCATTTTATGACTGAACTAGGCACCACTTCTCTGATTTAGCCCTGTTTGGCTACGATTTACGATCGATGAGATCATTTTTTTGATTTCACTTATTTTTATTTATTTTAAATCGTTTGTAAATAATTAGGGTGGTTGGTCTTGCAATTTATCTTTATTTAGGGTCAACAACACTACAAAATTAATAGATGAGAGCATGTTCTTAAGAAAAATTGGTAGGGGACCAGCTTTTGTTTAGAGATTGGGACTGGTGGTGTATTTTGTTTATTTATTTATTTTGTCGCCTTTCCTTTTTGGCTTGCATATAGACTTTCAAATTATAGGAGGAGAATCAAATGAAATAGATAAGATAGGATTCTCATTATGGAAATACAAAATAATAGAAATAGAGCATAAAGAAGATATATTCTGACTTAAACTTCCAAGATAAATAGTTCGACACGATGTATTTTGAGTTTAGGTTTTGTCCTTAATTAGTAATATTTTGTACATATGACCCACTTGTTTAGAAAATTAAGGACAATTACATTAACATGCAGTTTTGCTGGTTGCATCCATTTTAATTGAAATGGCGATTATCATATATGCTTATTGTCGTACTTTTTTTTTTTTTTTTTTTTTTTTTTTTTTTTTTTTTTTTTTTTTTTTTTTTTTTTAAGTGAACCAATAATTTTATTGAAAACAATCCTCATTTATGACGGAGGAATACCGTGATGACAAAATAGCTTTACAAATAGCGAATTTAAAAATATTCTAAACCAATCAACTCACTTACATAAATAGGGAACTCCAAAGCGGTCCAACCTAACAAGTCCACGAGCTTGCTCAAGTCACCACAAGATGTAAATCTCTGCATTACCCCTTGTGCACCCATTTTTGCTAATAAATCCGCCACTTGATTGCCTTCCCTGAACTGGTGTGCACCCATTGTCGTACTCATATCATCATCTTTTTTCCATTGGAATTATATTTTTAGTCTTTCATTGATTAGCACATCTTGTTTCTAATGGTAAATTTTTGACCAAAAAATCAGTTGGGATGGCATAAAAGACTTGTATGTCAGAAGAAGAAGAAAAAAGAGAGAAATACTAAAATTCGACAAATATTTATTCTCTTATTTCAAAACACGCTTACAAAAAATTTGGACAGAAATGGCCATCTAGGACAAGATATACTAATAAATCAAAGGTTACAAATAAAAATACTATCAAAAAATTAGAAACATAATTGAATAATAAAAAAGAGTTACAGACTTTCATTACAAGTAATATACAGTGAATTACACGTAAGTTATTGCTTATTCCAATTCATGGAAGAGGGGCGGGGGGGGGGGGGGGGC